>NC_084901.1:5410998-5587772 GCF_949316345.1 Pungitius pungitius
AAAAAAATAAAAATAAAGTGGTTTATTTCAAAGTACACACACATACAGTATGTGCAGGCTCTAAATGCGTGATAAAATATGATTTTATGGTGTGTATGCTTTATTTGAAATGCAGCGGTTCACATTTTGGTATCGTATCCATCTGATTGATAATTTAGCCCCTAAAAAATGTTCCAAACATCCAGTGGGACTAATGGGATCACAGCAGTACGACCGATAGAGTTGTAATAAGGATTTAATTGACTTGATAAATAAGGGTCCTTGCAGTACATGTAATTCCTCAGACCAAGTAATAATTGTGAATTTTTTATGAACGTTAGATCAGCTGATCTGTTGTCACGCCTGCAGGTCGGTAACTGACGTGACTCCCGGAGGTGTCTGTCGGCGCTAAGATGACGACGCCATTAGAGGTCGAGAGGCAAAACAAAGCCGTGTGATCATATGAACCGTCAGCTGACGCTTGAACCCGTAGGAGAGTCTGAAAAAGAACTTCTTTGATCAGCGTTATTGGCGAGGTTAGCCTTTGACAATCTTTTGATTTTTAGCGTTACACAAGCAGGTCCAAAGTTGATCTTATTGAGTGAAAAATCCTTTTTATCAGAACAACTGATAAAGCACACGTTCCTTTGGTACAAACATTCACGTTCCCGAGAGGATAAAGCCTGCGAACTTACCTAAAAATATCTACGGCATTACGGGACGACGCGGTGCTCCGGTGCCATTGAGCATGCTTTTAAACAGCCAGCTGTTTATTTAACCTCCTGTTTGTAAATACCGTACACAGAGGCATGAAACCAGTCTCAACCGGGGTTCAAACCAAAACCAGAACTTGCTTTAAAAATAACCCAGTGTGTCTCTTTTGGTGCAGAAGCCTTTTCTTCAACCTAAACACTAAAAAGCCTTTTCTTCTGTCTCCCTTTCTTTTTTAGGAGATCCCGTCAGCCTGAGCCTCTTGGATTTCCTTGCTGCCTTTATCTAAAGGGAAGTCCCATCGATTCCCGCTTTCCGACAAAGCACATTAATTCCAGTGAGCTTTTTTCCGTTGGAAAGGCCTTAATCACGACGATGTCAACACTGGGTCAGGATATTTCCAGTCAAGAAGGACTACACTAGAAGTCTCATTTTTTTTTTTTTTGGACATCCACCGTTTCTTTTCTGAGCTTTTTTTTTTCTGTAATCTTAAGAATGTATTTTTGATTTGCCTGATTTCCTCGGCCATCCCCCAACCCCGCCCCCCCCCCCCCCGGTGCACACGCGCTCCGCCTCCTCCCGCCATGTACGGCAGCTCGCGCTCCGTCTCCAAGCTCGATGTCGTCGGATCCAACGGCAACGGCTCCGGGAGCCCCGGGCGCTCGCCGCGCCTCCCGCGCTCCCCGCGCCTGGGCCACAGGCGAAACAGCAGCAGCAGCTCCGCCGGCGGGCTCACCGGCTCCTGCAAGACCCTCTCCATGGAGAACATCCAGTCCCTGAACGCCGCCTACGCCACGGGCGGCCCCATGTACTTCGGCGACGCGGCCGACGACCCCGTCGGGATGAACCCCTCCGTGCCCAAAGGCACCACCATGACCCTGGGCAAGGCCGGGGCCCGGGTCCCCTACGGGATCAGGGCGGCCGTCATGGGGAGCAGTCCCAATATAAACAGCGGAGGGGGAGGTGGGGCGATGCACAGTGATGCAATAGCCTTCGGGTCGGAGCTGCAGAACCAGATTCAACAGGTGGCGACCGTGCCTCATTCCATGAGACAGGTGAGGCACCGACGTGTGCTGGATTATAATTATTCTTTTTTCCCCCCGACTGCAGCAGTAGCTCTCCCAAATGTCTGCCGGTTGCCTGGCAACCTCGTGGCAGTGAATAGGACTCTTAAGGAGTCCTTGGTGTCCAGCACACGGTGTGAAATAGATGCGCTCAGATGAACTTTGGAATCGGCCGACCAGAAATATGCGGGTTACATTGATTCGGGGCGTAGATCATGTTTATCTCACCTTTTTGAGCAGAGACTCAAAGAACATTCCACATTGATACAATCAATTGCACTTAGTAGGATATCTTTTTTGTTACACAGTTATCCTCCCGCGGGACGTGGCACTCGAGTCCTTTTTTGGCAGAGTTGAGCTTACCGTTTGCGGCGTCACTATTTGCTTCTTAAGTCTCAATTAAATATTACAAGAGCTGTGTGGGTGTTCTTACAGTACGTTTAAATAGACTACGCTCTGCCCTCCTACTACTTCCGCACCATTAGTCATAACCCGAGAGCTCTTTTCTCCGTCCTCCTTCATTCCTCCCTCTTGCCTCCACCTAATTCTGATTATTTAAAAAAAACAAAAAATAATGAAGCTTTCCGCCCGAATCGTTTCCTTTGCCAACTTTTACATGTCACATTCATGTATGCCACATTAATTGGGAGGATGCTATTAATCCACGGAAGATTTCTTATTTGTAATTTTCTTGTAATTCCTGTTTTTCAAAACCCAGGCAGAGTGTGTTTGTGGTTTAAAAATTCATATAGATATTTTAAATTCTTCAGAATGAATTAAACATTTGCAAGGGGAGCATTTTTCATTAATATTGAATTGTTAGGTCTGTGCTACATGAAAATAAATACCAGCCTCCCCACAAGTATCAACCAATAGTGACAAAGGGCTTCACAAACAAAATGTGAGACCTGGATTCTGCTTTTGATTATTTGGATTTTTGTAGCACCAGCAGTGTCTTTCGGGGGAGAGTATTTCACTTTGGTTTTGCTGATCCAGGATCTGCTACGACAGCTGCAAATAGACAAAATGTCTTGGAAAGCAGCAAAATAAATGAAATTGTGTTGCTATTGTCTAAAATAGTTTACTTTTGTTGCTTCTTTGCCAGGTGAGAGACGGAGCGATGTCAGACCTGCAGACGCAGTTAAGAGAAGTGCTGAGAGAGAACGAACTACTACGCAGAGAAGTAAGGACACACACACACACACACACACACGCAGACAGACACCGCTAAATAACACATCCATTTATGATTAAAAAAAGCCAACGAACGTCCATTGCTGGATTCTTTCAGCTGGAGGCCAAAGAGTCCAAGTTGAGCTCCTCGATGAACTCCATCAAGACGTTCTGGAGCCCAGAGCTGAAGAAAGAGAGAGCGCTGAGGAAGGACGAAGCCACAAAGATGTCCGTGTGGAAGGAACAGTACCGAGTGGTGCAAGAGGAAACACAGGTACGGAAAGAAGCGCCCCTCCGTGTGTGTGTGTGTGTGTGTGTGTGTGTGTGTGTGCTTCTGGCACAAAAGGGTGCGTGTCCCCTATCATGTCACACAGCGTTCTGGTGGGTCTCTTCCCCCGGGGGGACGCCAGGCGGCCTTGACGACGGCTAAACGGATGAAGCATGGGGGGGGGGGGGGGGGGCACCTGGTCGGGGGCTCCCAGCTGTCTGCTGGTGCAGAAGCCATCTGGAGCGAGACGGAGGCACAGCTAGTCTGGCGGGAAGGTTGCGATATTTCGCAGGGCATGATTTGCACCCGTACTTCCTAACTTTCACGCGCCGCCGTCTTCAGCACCGGAGAGGGCTCGTCGCTCGCTGAATTTTGGACATTAGAGGGAAAAGGGGGGGGGGGGAGGATTTATTTGGGGCTTTGGTTTTTCCCCCAGAGACTCCCGATACAAACTCAACGCTGAAGTGACTGTTTGGGAAAGGCACTCGGGTTGTGTCATTACAAAATGTACTGCCACTCTGTGTGTGTGTGTGTGTGTGCAGTAACTCGGAGGTTGAGCGTGTGCGTTGTGTGTGTGTGTGTGCACTTATTCAAAGGAAGCCGCGTCGGGGAGAACAAAGGAACAGATGAAACGTTTGATCGATCCCTCATATTTGGCCTCCTGCCACTTAAAGCATCTTTCACATTTACACCCCCACACACACACACACACACACACACACACACACACACACACACACACACACACACACACACACACACACACACACACACACACACACACACACACACACACACACACACCTATTTAAGTCTGTGCCTGTGTGCTGTTATGTTGAGCCATATCCTATGTTGATAAATATCTGCTCTCTCTCTCTCTCTCTCTCTCTCTCTCTCTCTCTCTCACTTGATCCCTCCCACTTTCACTCCCTTTCTTTCCCCCTTTTAACTCAAGGTGATCTCATTATCCTGCCACGTTCTCTTCAGTCCCTCGTCTCTGGTCCCCATGCTCATCTTCCCTCTCTTTCTCTCTCCAACTCTCTCCTCTTCCCTTCTTCAATTTATGTCATCACACAGTGAGTCAGCTCTTGCTTCCTTCTCTCCCTCCCTCCCTCCCCCCCTGCCCTCCCTCTTCTCTCTGTCTTCGCCATCATCTCTGTGTTAAGGAATTGAATTAGGCTACCTCCCACTAATTTTGGGATGCAAACACACACACACAGACACACACAGACCGACACACACTGAGAGGCCCGCTGGGCCATGCCCCTGCAGAGGAAAGCACATCTCATTTCCAGCCTCCGTCCTCCCTCACTTCTTCACGCCTCGGCCCACTAACTTCACCTCGCTTCCGCCCGCCTCGTTCTGTATCTCTTGCTCTCCTTCCGTCTTCACTCCCTCCGCTTAACTCCTTCACTCTCACGCTTCTGCCGCGTCACCCGTGGATTCCTATCCAGAATAACCGACATTCCAGATATCGTGTTTGTACTTGTCCGGCCAATAAATGATGCTTTAATAATCTGCAGCACTGATGCATGTAAATGGCTTGTTTTTTCAAAAATAATTGAAGCTAATAAATCAAGATCAAGATTTAGCAAACAATATTGGCGAACATGTTTCGGAGATTTAAGCCAATTGACGGACTTGCTCGTTGATGAAAGTGCATGAGGCTTTGAATCTGATTTGTTAACCACCAAAGAGTTTTTCGGTCAAGGTCGAAGCCTTCAACCGCGCTCACTGCAGAAAACTCCATCTCTTCCTCCCAGTCTCCACCGACTCCCTCTCTATCGCGCTCCTCCATCTGGTCCTTCCCGTCCCTCTCCTTGCTCTCCGTCTGGGCCCATGGAGCCCCGCGCCGCTCTAACAAATCAATAAATCCCTGCTCTGTTCAGCCTGCCGCTGCTGCTTTGCTTTGGTGTCACTTGTGTGTACGTGTGTGTGTGTCTTCAGCCAATTTGTTGCACCTCTTTGATCTCGGCAGGTAAGTACAACGTTGCGTGTGGAAAGAAAGAGAGGCGCAGAGGGGGAGTTGGGTTGGGGGGTGAAGGAATGTCTGGAATGCTAAAGGAAAGCATGACTTTCTTCTTTTCTTTCTTTCTGCCCCTCTCGTCTTCTCTGTTTCTCGCCGTCGCCTCGAACGGGAACACACACCTCCTCTGTCGCCGCTGCCCTCCTAAACGGTGGTCGGCTTGCATTTAGCAGCAGCAGCCAACGAAATGACCACAATAGGATTTACTACAATACGCACGTTGAGCACCTTGATTAATGTGCTTCTCTGAGAAAGCAGTGTTAGAATACGCTGTTTATGAACATCCTGTCTTCCCTTGCACCGAGCATCGTACCAGCTGAACAACAAGCTCTGTGTCTGTCCACTTGTGAGGCTGCTGCATTCCATCCATCACCTACTGTACTCCCTGCGAGCCATCTGACTGCCATAACCGGTGTGTGTGTGTGTGTGTGTGTGCATGAGAATGAGACAGGCAGTGCAGAAGAGAGAGAGAGAATCTGTGCCCTTGCGTGCTCGTCCGCAGGCCTCGCTTACGTGTGCGTCGGGACCATTGGGCTTTTTGCGTGGACGGGTCTTGTGTGTCTTTCCGCAGGCACATATTGTCCGGTTGCCTGCGTGTTCAGAATGGCGTTTTTGTATTTGCGCGTGTGCGCAAACAGCACAGGACATGGAGCCTGGCGTGCAAGCTTTGTGTGGGTTTTATCAGCCGTGTTTAATGGGAATGTCAGCGGTGCGGTGTCTGAAGTTGTGCGTTAGTGTGTGTGTGTGTGTGTGTCTGAGAAGTAGAAGAAGCGCAGCAGCCGGTGGCTGTTGTACTTTTACCGCTGCATTGTTTTAATAATTCAGCCTCAAGGTGCTGGGATAAAGGTGCAAAACATGGCTTCTCTTCCTCTTTGGTAATTCACAGGTCTCCGAATGACATCGCGCTCAGTTTGTTTGGGTTCAGGAAGATCATAGAGAGAAGCAGCAATGGCCTCTTCTCTCCTGTCCTTCCTTATTTGCCGTGCTCCATCCATTTTTTTAAATTTTTTTTTTTATCCCGGGCCCCTTCCTTTCCTCTTTGGTCGCTGGGAGCGACAAACGCGGAGAGACGGAGCGAAGGAGACATGGAGTGGCACTGGAGCGTGCTTCCCGCTCCGTGAAACGTGGCAGTAAGCCGCGGCTTTCGGGTTCACGTCAGCGGGGGCCACCGGCTCTCGGATTTCCTCCGTGGAAATGACTCGACCATCTGGGACCAGTTCAATTAAAATCCAGGCCGGAGAAATTGATTTCCTCCGAGCACATGAAGGAACAAATAAACTACAGTTCCAAACAGGACAGAAGAGATGGGTGGTGTTAAAGGAAGGAGTAAGGGATGAGGACGGAAAGACGGAGCCGCACAAAGGACGAATAAAAAGGAAGTGTCGTAGAAAAGAGTAATTGGAAGTCTTCATAGTCAAAATTTGGATGGACTTTTTGGTCCAAAGCCTCTAGGGAGGGGAAGGAGTAACGGAGAGTGAGGCAAACGCACACAAGGCCTCTGCAAACACTCTGTGAATTCCTCTGGCGTCACGCTTCAGAGCTGCAAAAGTACGCCAGCAAATATTTGTGTGCCCTTATCAATACCATGCTCCCATTTCTCAGCAACTAAACTATCTCTTGTTCTAAAGGATTCTGCTGCTTTTTACCCCTAAAGTGAGGAGGCTTTTCTGTCCACAAGGGAGACGGAGAGAGACCGATGTATTTTCGTTAGATCTCGGGTAATGACGGGTTGTTTCGGACGTAGCTGCTTTAATCAAATGCTCGGAGGCTTCCTCTGTGAACGCTGGCCGGTCCACAGTCACTAGTGGAGCCACTGAAGATGGACTTGGCAGATGTGAGTGTGTCTGAGCACATATGGAGGACTCAGAGAACATGATTCAGGAAAAGGCAGCCTCAGCAAAAGTTTGGTACGTGATACAATGTCCTCTCTTTCTCTTTCCCTTCCCCACTCTCTCTCTCTCTCTCTCTCTCTCTTCGTGCCTCGTCCTCCTCCCTCTTCTTCGTCTGTTGCCTGCCGTCTGTCCGTCCTCTGCTCACAGACCGCGTGTGTGTCCACGCATACCGTCCCCGAGTTGGAGAGTATAAAATGTCCTCTTTAAAGAAAAAAATCTCTGCATTCTAGTGTGTGTGTGTTGTCTGTTGTGTGTGTGTGTGTGTGTTGTGCTGCTTTTGTGTTTGTGTGTTTCTCACACATGAGTGCTCAGCAATAACAGATGGTCCTCAAACCTGTGTGCTTGTTTAGTCGGGATGGAGAGATAGGTGAGGTGGAGAAAGAGAAGGAGGGGGAGAAAGGGGGAATAAGGTAAATAAAGGGCATGAGGGGGAGAGGGGGTGTTAAAGAGCAGATGGACAGAAGGGGGGGGGGGCACTTCCTCTTTTTATTTTTTTACAAAGTGTTCATTATACAGTAGAAGGAAACAGGGACGAGAGAGATTTGAAACAGAAGGAAAGAGAGGGGCCCGTTCTCCCTCTCTTCCTACAAGGCTGTGATTGTGAGAGTTTCCTCGTCACTTTCTCCCTCCCTCAGTGTGTGTGTTCGCGTGTGTGTGTGTGTGTCTGAAAATCTGTGCTTGCCGTGTCTTTCCTTATAAGGAGTCGGCTTGGGAAGAGTTAGTGAGGAATGAACAGAATTACAGTGCAGTCGCTCACAGTTCTGCTGCTTTTATTTCTAGTCTCTCCTCATCTATCCGTCTTTCTCTCTCTCTCTCTCCTTTATATCTATCTATCTATAATGAGGTAATGTCAAATACATTTGACGGATGCGGTGCTTCTTTGAACCCACTACTGTGCAGTCCTGACCCCGATGTTGCATCTCAGAGTGACTGATGTGAGACTTTCTCTCTCCTCTCTTGGCTGTTTCCTCCTCTCGCTGGCGTCATCTCCTTCATGCACACTTATTCTCGTCTTCACGCACGACCTGCTACGATTTCCTACACCGTTGGTGTAAAAAAAAAAACTGGGGGACTGTCTTGCGACCCATCTGCTCATTCCTTTTTTATTTGATTTCCTCCCTTGCGTTGTGTTCTTCATCCCCCAGCTTTGTCCCGAGAAAGGAGAGAGACAGAGAGTGTGTTGATGTGCCCGTTGTCTGAAGCGTGAGTGGGCGAAACTCACGGTCATTACGACCGCTGCCTCCGCCGTCACATGGGCCTGTGGGCATTATTGTGCTCTGTGTGTGTGTGTGTGTGTGTGTCTGCGTGTGTGTTCATCCAAGAAGTGTTCCTGTTTGTGTGTGTCTGTGTGTTTGGGGGTGGGGGGGTTCAGGGGGGTGTGACCAGGACGTGACTCAACCGCTGAATAATCGAGGGATGAGAGGGAGGAGTAATAACGGAGGGATAATAGTGACTGACGGATGAGCAGTGACCTGCGGGCGGTAGAGATTATTTGCACCATATTCGCATTTTCTCTTTTCTTTGTTTTGTTTGAGAAAAATGTAGAACGCTCTTTAGACAAATGAAGGACGGTTCATCCGTTAGGACCTGAAGTTTCCCCAAATTTTACCCTGCGGGTTTTTCTTTTCATTTCTTTTTTTTTAAACGACGTTCCTCCTTTGATATATTGTTTCCTTTATGCTCAATTACAACCGCACTTTCTTTTCCTTCCATAGAGGCGGATTTGACTGTTGCAGTGTAAGCACGGATAGTGTCAACTGTCATTACGTCATCGGAGGCGCTCACTGACATTGAGACGGATGATACCTCTTATTGAGAAATCTGCTTTCCAGCAACACGTAGCCGACGCGCCCACAGGGCCGACAAATGTGCCGACAAAGAAAATAGCAAATTCAGGCGATTTGTTTTGTCGGGCTCCACTGGGATCCTCATAATGTCTCCCACTGGTTTGCATCAGCTTGTAGAATGTGTCCCTCCCTCTACCGTCCTGTTGTTTGTCACGTTCGTACACAGTGCACATTCATTTAAATATAATGTCCGGGGAAAAAATCACTACGTCATTTTTTATCTCTTATTTCTGCGCCGCGTGCCATCGCCGGGTCCACATTTATCATGTGAAACACGTCACATGTGAATGTGTCTGGCTGCACGTGTGTGTCCACAGACACATTCACATGTCCCGCCCCGCTCAATCCTCTGTGTCATCGGGAAGTATCTTACGGGGTCAAAGGTGAAGAAGCCAAAGACGATTCAGCAGAAACGGAGAGGAAAAACACATTCTGCCCCCCCTTCTCTCTCCTCCTGCTCTCATCCCTTCTTCTTCTTCTTCTTCTTCTTCTTCTACTGGAGACAATAAACATGTTGTTTTACGCTGCCTTCTCCTTATGTCCTTATCTCCTTTGCTGTTTTTGTTTCCTGCTTCCTGTTTGGTATCACACTCCCTCTTTTCCTCCTTTCGCGCCTGCGTTCTCAGCTCTGCATTCCATCAGACTGTGTGTGTGTGTGTGTGTGTGTGCACGTGGTTAACCTTTGAAATTGTGTGTTTGCACTGCATTCGCTTGACTTTTATAATATGTGTGTGTGTGTGTGTGTGTGTGTGTGTGTGTGTGTTTGTGCACATTAATTTCTGCCACTCTGACATACTTTTGGATGCTTGACTGTGTCAGTGACTGATTAGAACTGATTGCAGCATATAATGATGCATGCACGCACACAAGTGCATTTAAACTAATAGGATAAGAAATATACTGTCTGTGTGTTTCTCTCTCGTTCTTTTGGCATACACATTTTTGTTTTTCAACGTTTGTTTATATTCATATCTATGAAGATGATATGAATGATTCATATTGTTAAACCACTTATATAATCCCCTCCCCTCTATCATTGAATTTTTTGCCTTGGTAGAAGGAAAAGAGATTTTAGTTCAAAGCGCTTCACGGACATTTTGACTTAAAAAGGAATTGTCAACAAACCATTGAATCACACTAGCTATCTACTTTGTATCTATGCACTATTCAAAGTTACAATTCTGTACATTTCTTTGCGTATTTTCATCATATGGGTGGGTCGGTGTTTGAGGGAAGGATTTTAGTTGTCATGGAGACGGAGGGAATTAAACCAGGGAGAGGGAAAGGCTCTGTCTCTCCGTCTATTTGTGTGTTTGTTTCTCCACAACCGCCAGCCGTCACCACCAGTGTGCGACGAGCCGTTGTATGAGCCAGCAGACAAACAAACAAAGTAATCCAATAAGATGTGTTTTATTGCTATATTCTGTACATCCGCCCCCATGCAAATATGATATGTACAACAGAAAGAGCAGGACACGACGAAGCGGGTGACACTGCCCTTGGAGCCTTGCAGCATAAAGCAGAGCTACTGTGTCAAAAGACTTGACATTACTTTGTGATCACCATCTCTTCTTCTCTTCCTCGTCTTCGATATCCAAGGGCGGCTTTTCTTCACCCCCCCCCCGCTCCTCCGTCTCTTTCTCTTTTCCTTCAGTCTTGTTCTCTCTTTCTCTTGTCAATGTTGATTAACGATAACTGCAGAGGCTTTAGTGACATCTTGCCTTTTCCCTTCTCTTATTCATTTACTTCCCCCTTTAGCAGCGTGCTACCTGTAGCAGTGTGCATCTCTAGGAGCACTGCTTACTCATGTGGTGACGACCCAGCTGTTGTTGAGCTTATGAGTGACGCATTTAGAAAAGGCCTGAGGACATCATGGCGACAACACGGCAGCACGCACACAGTTTAAAGTCTTCTTGAGTCTGACTCAGAGGTAGTCAGCTTCTCAACCATACTGGTACCGATACTTACCTACCGACACACTTTTACTGCACACTCGCTCACTCCCTTAACAGATGACGTACTCATACTGGACCAGGTAACCAATCAAAAAAAAGATGCACAAGTCAGCCTTGATCTATTATATGTATTGATCCCGGTGCAAATTCATCTAGCCATGCTATTCTTAGATGAACGCATTGATCTTTGGATCACTGCAGTCAGGTGATGTTTACTTGTCTATCTTGACCTCTTAACAGGCCTTTTTTAGGCTTCACAGGTTTGCTTCACTGACCTTTTTCTTTCAAGACGTTTCCAATACCTCAACTCAGGCTTCCAGTTTGTTTTTACAGTCATTTTAAAATGTCATTATTGACCTTCAAGGCTTTAAATTCTGCCAAATGATATGAAAGCTCTACTGACCACTCTGCGACCAGCTGATGTGTTTGATCAGCTGACGGTGACTTTTTGAACACGACTAAAATCTCAGCCTCCGGTTTCAATAAAGTTTAAGGATGTCTTCCTTCTCTTCTTCCAGCACTTTCAGTGCTCCATCCAGGCCTTACAAGATGAGCTCAGAATCCAGCGGGACCTCAACCAGCTCTTCCAGTCCGACTACACCGAGTCCGTTCACCTCGGCAACCACCCCTTCGCACCGCAGGACATGACGGAGGAGAACTTCCTGCGCCTCCACGGCGAGTACGAGCGGCAGGTGAAAGAGCTCTTCCTCCTGAGGAAGACTGTGGAAGAAATGGAGCTGAGGATAGATACGCAGAAGCACACGCTAACCGCCAGGTGAAGTGCGATGACGTCCGTCGGGTCAGTGCTTGTTGCCGTTGGAGGCTGCCGACGTGTGACGCGTGGTGTTTGAATCTCTCACATTCTCCAACAGGGACGAATCCATAAAGAAGTTACTGGAGATGTTGCAGAGCAAAGGCCTGTCGTCACGGGCAACCGAGGAGGACCACGAGCGAACGAGGCGGCTGGCCGATGCCGAGATGACCATCCACCAACTGGAGGGTCTGATGGAGCAGAGAGACAAGGAGATGCTACAGCTCAGAGAGGTCTGTGTGTGTGTGTGTGTGTGTGTGTGTGTGTGTGTGTGTGTGTGTGTGCGTGCAGCCAGATGTGAGTGGGTGTGAGTCAAACTCTGTCGTATCCTCCCTGTTTTGGCTGAAAATTTGGCTATTATACAATACAGAAACCATCAGCACACACACAAACAAATACACAGCTTTTCTACTTGGACTATTTTCTCACAGCTGTTTTTATGTTCAAGATGTTGTTTTATACAACAGCTCCCTCTAGTGGAGCGATGCTCTTAAAAAAACGGTCAAAGATGATATCATTATTCTTTTTGTTCATTTCAGGACACAAAAATCTGTTGACAAATGTTTTCTGGACGCATTCATTAAATTGTTTTTTTGAGAGATTTTTTTTTAGGTTTATTTTACATACAGTAAGCATTTTGAAGATCTAATCAGTGAAAATACACAACATTTAAATGAGGTACAAAATGGACAGGAAATGGGTGGAAATTAAATGTTTATCAAACAAAAAATAGATGTAAATACATATATGTGATGAATATTTTTTTTCCCATAACCCATTGTCAATTAACAAGGACTGATCTCTGCCTTTAATGATCAGCTTCAAATGCATCATGGACTATAGCTGTGAGGAATAAATGCTTTTACACACACGCGCACACACACACACACACACACACATACACATGCACTCGCACACAAGAACAAGTGATGCATAATTAAATCTATCATAGGCAGCTAAAGGCTGAGAAAGAGAATTAGGAAGCACCATGATGTTCTTTCTAAAAAAAAGTTTAAAAACATAATTAGGAGACACAGTCTCTTCAGATTATTACAACTCTTGAACACATGTTTTGGACGTTGCGTCACATTGCATCAGTGTGCCGGACAGAGTTTCTGCTTTTTGACGGTTTTCGTTAATGGCAAAGCGATTATGCAATCTGCGGAGGATAGTTTCAGTTTGGCTTAAAGTAAAAAACGACTGAAGTAAATAACCATGTGTGTTGTGTGCAGCTGTGTTGCAGACTTCCCGCCGAACTGCTGACACTTTCATTTGGAAATGGTTCACTTCACTAATTAACAGATTAGCCCTCGCAACTTCCAGCAGATTTTTTTTAACTGTTTCAAAAAATGTCCCCCAGTGGATATCGAGCTGATGCACAGAAGTCAAAGAGTGAGAGAGTCATTATTCACCATCTTAATCTTACAATTGCTCTTTACTTTGCTCTAAAAGGTCATTTTATTCCGTACTTTGCAACGGCTGCATTAGCTCTTGTTTTACCTGTAACTCTCCCCAGGAGTGTGTCTGTGTGTGTGTGTGTGTGTGTATGTGTGTGTTTGTATGTCTGCTCATGAGCATTCATAGCGCTCATGCAGCGCCTCGAGCCACGGCAGCCTCCCTTTCACATGTGTGTGTTTTTGTGCATCCCGGCTCATGCATTCACCGTCTTTGTCGGTGCGTTTCCTCCAAAGAAAAGCAGTGAAGCGCACGCGGCCACGTCTCCCCCCTTTTCATTGCCCCCCCCCCCCCCCCCCCCACACACGCTTTCACCATGTCCTTTCGTTCTCTTTTTGTGCCTTTTATATCTACCACTTTCCTTCCTCTCCCCATTTGCTCTCCCGTCATTCGATCGGGGAGTTTTCACATCGTTCGGACGGAGGCAATTTTCTTGCACGTAGCTCAAATTAGGGGACGTTAGATTTGGACTTTGAAGACCTTTTTTTAGAATTCTAGGGTTAGAGATTGTGTTTAAATCAACCAAAAGTCTTACAGGTTTTTTTTGTCAGTGATTTAGACAGACGCTTCTGGATCTGACTGGATCGTGCTCCCTGTCGTACGACTGGATTTATGTTTCATTACGACTATTGATACATTATTTTTCAAATCAACACAGCCTTTGATTTTGAACCTGAAGGCTTCAACCCTTTGAGCTAATTTTCTGAACTAGCACCGCGTGAGGCTGTCTCATCTGACCCCTCGTCCTCAGCAAGCGGTGCCCCCCCCCCCCTCCCCATCCCTGGAAGGATGTGGGATGGACGGATCGACCCGAGGAGGCTGAGAGCCAGCGCCTCTCTGAAAGGGAGACTCCCCGTCCCCATCTCTCCCTCTTTTCCAGTTTCTCCCCCCGTTCCTATTCCCCCTCATTTCCACGTGTCCCCCTGCTTTCAACCCTCGGCTCCTTTCTCCCCCCCCCGCCGTCACCACCTCAGTCCCTCTCCCTCCTTCCCGGCACCGTCGACCCGTTCCCACCGCCACGCCGTCCGTCCCGTCCTCCTCCCACCCTCCTCCTGTCCCCCTCAGTACCCCTCTTTTGTTGTCGGCTCGTCCTCCCTCCGTCCTCCCCTCCATCACTCCCCGACCTTCCCCGCCCCCGCTCCGCGGCCCACTCCGGCCGTTCAGCCCTCGCGCCACCCGCCGCCGTCGGCCGCCCTGGCCGTCCCTCCCGGCGCGCGGCCTTCCCCCCCGTCCCTCCGCCCCCCCGTGTCTCCATGCCTGCCGCCCGCTGACCATCGGGTCGTGTGTGTCCCTCAGGAGCTGCACAGGAGGTACGAGGCGGCGCCAGAGTCGACCAAGACCAAGGCCTTGCAGACCGTCATCGAAATGAAGGTGAACAACATAAACGTCAGCCGATAAGTAGTTCTCGGATGTTTTTAAAACCCCCAAAGATCGATGTCAGGTACAAGCTTTATATATCCAGGCTATGATTGTTTTTAAGTGTCATGTTCCGATAAAACGCATCTTAACTTGACGCTAACACCCAATAAGGCAGTTAGAATTTTTATGGGATGAATTCAGTTGAGAAAATCCGTCTTTGATTGACTGTCCAGCTCTACTCATTGGCCCGAGATCCCAAAGGAATACTTGTCACTACATGATATTTGGTAATATCTAGTGGTCTGGTTAACGAGCTTTTCGATGTCCCTCCAGGATGCCAAGATCAGCTCGATGGAGCGCGGCCTGCGGGAGCTGGAGGACGAGGTGAACATGCTCAAGTCCAACGGTGCTCTGAGCACCGAGGAGAGGGAGGAGGAGATCAAACAGATGGAGGTCTACAGATCCCACGCCAAGTTCATGAAGAATAAGGTGACGCGCGCGCACATACACACACACACACCTATTGTTATTGTCTCCTAAAAAAAGCACCAAAAAAATGATTCTGCTTTCTGGGGAATAACTTGACTTCTCTACACTTGACGGATGCAGCTTTAGAGTCGGGAACAGGAAGCGTTACCGCGGGGCCACGCTCACTAAAACAAGCTAGTAGTTCTGTCATGTGGGGAGACAAGACAGTTTGGGAATTCAGTCAATGTTTCCTTCTCCTGCTTGTTTTAGATTAAATGTTGTTTTTTTTGTCTCTGGGGTTTTGTCGTTGAAGGAAAAATTCACAGCTAGTTTTTATCACATTGTCCATTTTTTATCTTTGATTTAGCATCTATGCTTGGATGTTTTATAGTAATACACTGAATGGAGTACATCATACATCATTAGCATGCTGGCGGTTTTACAATGTATTTAAGATCATGGGTCAACATCCATATTATTTGTTATTCAAAATAAACTAATAACTGAGAAAACTTGCAAATCATCATATCTTCAATGGACATACCAGCTTGAAACAATAGCTTATTCAGAACATCATTAGGAAGCCATAGAAGTGGTTGAGTTAAGTGTTAAAGCACGTCCCGGTCAATTGAGGTATGTATTAGATAAGATGATAATGTAAGGATTTCCTTACATAAAAGTTTAATTCAGAGATATATATATATACATATATATTGTATATACCTACGACAATAAGACAATTCAGGAGTGTGTCCTGCCCGGCCGCATTTATTCTGAAACCCCAATTTTCACAGGTGCGTATTAATTACCAGCTCGTAACGGTGTGATACGTATTTTATTTTATTCATGGTCCACGACCTCTTCACTGTTCCACTCAGTGACGCGCGGGATGTACAGCAGCTGTTGCTGCACGCGTTGTTTCATGATGCGAGGCTTCGGACAGGCCGCCCGCGTGCCTTTCCGCAAGTCTGGCGTCTGATTTAATTTTTTTGTCGGCGTGGCAACGGCCTCCTCTCCTGCCAGGTTGAGCAGCTGAAGGAGGAGCTAACTCACAGCCAATCTGAGAAGGAGGAGCTAAGGCAGCGGGCCAATGAGCTCCAGCGGGAGGTGTCCGCAGTAAGAGACGCGCCCGTCTTGACTTCTAAATCTACCGCTCTTTTTTTCCACCTCTCAGGTTCACTGGTTAATAATGGCTGCCGCTTGAGTAGATCCTCAGTAGTGTGGCCATAGATATGTATATATAAAGGCCAGATGTCTTATGGCGGAGTCGGCCATCTTGGTACAGTGCGCATCACATTGTGTTGTATCACTACCAACACAATGTGATGGTTGAGCGAACTGTTCCCAGATGGCCGACATGTACGGACGAGACATCTAGCCTTTATATATCTAGCCTCTATGAGTGTGACTGTGTTCAGACAGCAATAAACAACAATAACTCAAAACAAAAGTGATTGTCTGCATTGTGTTTGGGTCGTATGAACAGGTCAGGAGGGCTTAACTTCCCGCCCTGCATACGGCCCACTGCCGCTGACAGTGACAGTTGTTTCAAGTAGTCTAAACCGAACATGCTGCATAACCTGCTCCTCTTTGTTTCTCGCATGAGGTTTCTCACACATAGGGACTTACATTAGTTTGCTGTGGTGTTTATGTGATGTATTTTCCTGTTTGGTTAGGGTCCATTCTCTTTTTTGTGTAATGTTAAATTCCCTCTCAATCGCCTCATTGAGATTGAATGAATGGTCATTTGTTGTCTCTTTTTGTTTCTTTAAAACATTTTCCAGTTTTTTTTCTTCTTTTTATCATTTTGGGATAACTGAACGAATTGACCCTGACCGGCTGGTAAAGTATGGATAAGTAGTTTGGGAGCACAGCATGTCTCACTAAGTATATTCTACTACTCTGCCTTCAATGTATGTTAGCCCATTTTCTGCGTTCCAGGTGAAATAAGCTACAAAGTTCCCAATTTGTAGATTATAATTGACGAAACTCACAGATTCCTGAGCATAGACTAACACTCCTTATTAACATTTTATATAATTTATTTTGGACGAGACGAACTTCCACAGCCCCCTCTCTTTGGTGGTCTATCATTATGCACCCTTGAAGTAACACGCTGGACTTTATATTTTATCAAAAGGAACCATGTAATCCTTTGCAGCACACTCTTACTGGGCGTAATGTTGTGTGTGTGTGTGTGTGTGTGTGTGTATTACTCAGATTGAACAAGCCAAGCAGGATCTGGGTCGTAAGGACAGCGAGCTTCTGGGTTTCAGGACCAAACTGGAAACTTTGAACAATCAGTTTTCTGACAGCAAACAACACGTGGACGTACTGAAGGAGTCCCTCACTGCCAAGGAGCAGAGGGCCGCCATACTGCAGACCGAGGTACAGTTCCTCTTACCATTAGGATCTGTAGAACTGGAAAGTCCATCTTCGGTCCGTCAGCGTGCTCATTCTCCCACACAGGTGGATGCGCTGCGTCTCCGCCTAGAGGAGAAGGAGTCTCTCCTCGCTAAAAAGAGTCAGCAGATATCAGAGCTGACGGAGGAGAAGAGCACTCAGCACGGAGAGATCAGCGACCTCAAAGACATGCTGGACGTCAAAGAGCGTAAAGTGATCGTGCTGCAGAAGAAGGTATGGGAACGCGAGGGGCTCGATTTCAGAATCAAAGTATTTGGTTCAAGTTCAAGCCTCTAGGATCATTGTAAATAAAACAAAGTGATGTCATGCAAATTTCCACTTTGTAACGTTGCAGCTTCCACAGGTGGCACTAGTGTGTCGATGTCTTTTTAGTCGTGGTGGCCATCGTTGCTCGGGCTACCAACCACAACTCCTTAAATCCGAAGAACACGTGACGCTGCCACTTAAGTTATGAAACCCAATACTTTTTTTCAGTTTTCAAATCTTCCCTAAAAGTATGTATGGAAAGTATTATGGAGACTGACAACTTACATTTTTTAAAGTGCTGTAGAATATCTATTCAGAAGACTAAATATAAACATTTTATCAACATAAATATTCTTATTTAAATGAAGATGTTTTAAAAATTGTAATTGTTCTCTAAAATGATTACGTGCAGGCAGAAGCATTCGATTCTCTTCCACTGACATCTGCATGTACAAAAATACTACAAACACTAGATGGGGCTGCAAGACAGTGTGTAGTTCAGCAGCTGATGCAGACAGACGGGTGAGCAGCAAGACAGAGGGACACACAGACAGAGAGGCACAAAGACAGAGGGACATACAAATAGAGGGATGCACAGACAGGGGGACAGGGGGACAGACAGACAGACAGACACCGGGACAAACAAACAAATAGACAGACAGACAGAAAGGCAGTGGGACAAACATCCAGGGACATACAGACAGGCAGCAGAACAGAGAGACACGTAGACAGACAGGGGGACACACAGAGACACACGGGCAGCGGGGCACACAGACAGACAGCGGGACACACGGGCAGACAGAAGGACACACACAGGCTGTTATACTAGTAGCAGGAGTTACAAAGTACTTTTGGGATATTTCTGGCCGACTGCCTTGTGTTTGTGTGTGTCAGTGTGTGTGTGTGTGTGTGTGTCTCTATGGTAATACTGTCAGTTAGATGGATGTGCAGGGCTGACCCTCCGTCTTTGGTGTCTTGACACACACAAGCGCACGCACACCCACAGCCCAACACGCATATTGACACACTGACACTAGTTTGGGATGGATGGGGGAATGAAGTGATGACACGCTAGAATCTAACAAATTAAGTGTGAAGAGTGACACAGAATCCAGCATACAATGGACTTTTCCCATTCCATTTTTCCATAACCCCCCCCTCCCCCCCTACACACACACACACACCCATATCTGTAAGCAGATAATTGATGGAGACAATCAAGCAGACAGACACAAAGCAGGACAGGGAGGGGGAGGAGGAAGGCAGAGTGTGTATGAAATCAGATGCATACTAATGAGTTCCTCCCGTTCAATAAATGATGACCTCTGCCATCTTCAAATAGAATACAGTCCAGTGTCTGAGAGACTGCTGACTCTTGCTTTGTCTAATCTGCACTTATGATTTCAGCATTTCTTCCCCCCCCCCCCTTCTTCCTCCGGCTTTCTCATCTCACGGTTTTACCCGCCACCATCATAAGTTACCCATGGAGGGAATCACACCCCGAGTGCATTGAATTTCATTCTTCTCATCTCCCATCATGCTTTTCTCTCTGTTTTGTTTTTTCATTTTGGGTTCAATGCGAAGAACGTCATGACATGAATGAAGAGAGGCTTCGGCTGCTTATTGTTTTGTTAACATATTCCAGTGCATTATCACACGCACACACACTTCTTACTAAAATAGAACAAGACAGGCAATGAGTGTGTGTTTGGGTTTTGTAAATGCTGTGTGTGTGTGTGTGCGCTTGTGTGTGTGCGTTCTGCATGCAGCGGTTGTCGGTTGTCAGTGCAGACGCGATCAAAGAGTCGCTCTGCCTTTCAATGTCAAGTGAGGGTGTGTGAGTGAGTGTGTGTGTGTCTGTATGTGTGTGAGAGAGATGTCAGTCAAGCTGTCAAGTGAACAGTTGATTAATGAGGCGCTGGAAGTGTTTTACTGTAGGAGCGCACACACACACACACTCTCTGTGCTGCTGTAAATGTGTGCGTCTCACCTGCAGTGGAGTCAGAGGTTGCATAGCAATCGGACTTTCTATTTTTTCTGAGACAGGTTTTCAATTGCTTGATTTCCTTTCCCTGGCAGGGCAAAAGAAACACAGGAGGGAAGAGAGCAAAATGTTGTGATTCCTCCACCGATGCTCCACCTTGCACAAGCTCTCCGGCCCTCTCGGTTCTCCTCAAGTTGTTATTTCAATTTCAATTTGTAATTCTTTGTTATTTTCATTTGTTATTTCTGAGATCTCAACCTTTTGCTCCGTCCATTTTATAATGAATACCACAAAGTTGACTCAACTCCTTATCTTAGTCTTTGATCTCACACACACACACATACAGTACACGCCAGCACACACACACAAACACACACACACACACACACACAGGCATACACATACTCGGCTGGTTGTGTGTTTAATCAGAAAACGAACCGGCCACCAGATCTCTGTGAGAGGAACCGGGAGAGAAAGCGAGGGAATGTGTGTTTGTATATTATGAGAGAAACATATTCACTGACTCTGATGGGTGGGAAAATGGCCACTTCAGCCATTAGGTGTACCGCGGATCGCCAAATGTGAAGCAGACGTTAAGTTTTCTCTAATAGGCAATAAACATTAACAGGAAGGCGGGATCATAACATGATAAAAACAATGATAAGATCATTTTTCTGAATTACTCTGACAAACATTTGAATTGTTATTTGTTAGTTTGATTGAATGCTGATCCCATTTTTAATATAAGGCCCCATCAACTAAATCCTCCAAATCGTCATTATTTGTTTCTGTTACTAGTCCGACGGATACATTGGCAAGAGCAATATTTTCACTTATTGTAGCTTCATTGGAAATACAATATGCCGGATTGTTGTTTATTATAATTGTTCAGATTCATTTGTTGTCTTAATTTATGCTGCAGTGTTGTATGTTTGAGAGTTTTCACCTTCGTATTGTTGTGTTTCTTATTGCTTATAGCTGTTATCCAGGCTAACGCTGTTACTATTAGTCTTAAACACCGGCTTGGCCGAGTTCGAGTGCCGAAAACACTTTCCAACATAACATCACTCGCAAGCCAAAATAATTGGAACAACAGGTTCAGTGATGAGTTTTTCTCTCCTCTCTTGCTCGCAGATCGAGAACCTCCAGGATCAGCTGAGGGACAAAGAGAAACAGCTGGGCGGACTGAAAGGCCGAGTCAAGTCTTTGCAGACGGACACCTCCAACACGGACACGGCGCTGGGGACGCTGGAGGAGGCTCTGGCCGAGAAGGTACGCGGGGACAAAAACCCCGACACACATCTCTCTTTGTGAGGACGCACACGCAACGCGGCTCAACCTCCGGAGCGAAGGTTACGTTACACGAATGGAAATGAACCATTTTGTGGCTTTGAGACGTTTTTTTTCCTCGTTAAAAAAAATGATCAAGACTCCCAACGTGCGCTTTAAGCCAGTGGGATTCCGACCAACAACCACGCCGTGCCCGCCTGCGTGTCGAAGCCATTAATCGCCCCCCCCCCGAAACACCTGCGCCGTGGGAACCGGACCCTCAACCGCCCCTTTGACGACGTGTTATCCTGCACCGAGGACTCGACCCCGATTGTGGGAACCGAACCGGTGACGCCGTCACTTCAAAGTGTTTGATGAGAATATGTTTTCGTTCTGTCATGCTCGATAAACACACACACACACAGAGAGGAAACCGGGCTATTAATTGTCCCGGGTGTCAGCTCAATGTGTGAGTGTTGGCAGGCGGAGGTGGTCGGCGACGCTAACTTCACTCAAACCGCTCGCGCTGGCTTTTCTTCCTCCAATTTCCTTGTTTTTCGGGGCTTTTGGATATCTTTCCTTTCTTCCTTTTTTATTTTATTTTTGTGGGTTTTTCCAAACCCCCCCCCCCCCCCGCCCTCTCCCACTCCCTCTCGTTGCGTTATTGCTCATTTTCTCGGTTACTCGCTCGGTGATGTGTGATGTTGCAAAGCAAAGTGTTTTTAACGTGAGTCATTCCGTGTTTGATGCCAGCCGTTTTGTCCGTGCGAAACAGTATAGATAATCCTAATATGGAATATACTCAATCACCTGTTTGCATATCTGTACTTGAGAGGACCCTCAGTGAACTAGGGAACTGTTTTGATAATCTATAATTCGTTAAACATTCCCTTGCAGAAATATACTGTTTTAACCGTGTGATACATACATTTATTGACAAACCAATGTATTCACCAGTTGAGTAAATCATTATATTTCTGTTAATAGTCCCTTAAAGGTACCTTAAATCGGTCCTTGTGAAGATGGGATACTGACACACAAACACTTGTCAGAACACACATTTGAGGTCTTTTGTGTGTGGGAACCCTAATCCTCCGACCTGACCCTGGCCGCTGTGTTGTTCTACAGCTGGAGAGTGTCGATAGTGTTTTAGTGGTTGTGAGTATTACGCCTGGTGCCAGATTGCATTACGTGTCTGAAATCACTGTTGGCCGTCAGTTCCTGTCCAAGCTGCCATGTGCATAAAGTTTAATGCCACTGTTATTAGTATAGAAACTTGATATTGAGTGACTGCGAAACACTGTTGGAGCTTTGACTACCTCTCTCTTGACTTGCTGTGTTCTCTATTCTTCTAACCTCCACCCCCCCCCCCCCCCCTCCTCCGCCTCAATGTCCAGGAGCGGATCATCGAGCGGCTGAAGGAGCAGCGGGAGAGGGAGGAGAGAGAAAAGGGCGACGAGATGGAGTCCAGCAAGAAGGAGCTGAAGGAGTTGAGGGGGAAGGTCTCCCATCTGCAGGCTGACCTGGCTGACCGCGAGGTAGAAGGCAGAGAACACTCAAGCGTATCTGTTGCAGCAGGTCACAAAAAACACACACTCGCTTTGTCCCGGCCAAGGAACTGTGATTGATCTATCGCCGTAGAACAGACCCCGGTTCCTCCCAAGGTCCTCCTGCTGAAGGACAACAATGATAAACCGGTCACATTCCCTTGACAACGATACGCTTCACGACCAATGAAAACAGCGAGCCCGGATTCCTGTTTGCTTCTCGACCTCATGCAAAGCACCAGAGCGCAGTCACAGAGGGAGAGACGGGATGCCGGAGCAGCTTTAAGCACCAGCTCTGCTTTCGTCATCCTGCAGCAGTTTCAATTAGCACTTTGACAACATCTAAATGATTTTTTTTTAAATAAACAAATTGTGCACAAAAAGCTGAACCAGATGTCAAACCAAAAAGTGTAGCACCTTTATTAGCATTATGAGGAAATACAAATGCACTGATACTCATCATGCTCCACTTTTCTCAGTACTAGTGAAGAAGAAGGAACGCTCGTAGCCCCACACACGTGCACATTTAGGAACAGCTGTAAACACACACACACGTTTCATCTAAAGACACACACAACAGCTAAAGGTACACACAACACAACAGATTCTTGGACTCAATTAGCTTTCGTACGGATAAGTAGATGAGAATATTGTCACGCTAAATATGAAACGACAGTCAGTAGGAGGGCCCAATTTACATTTTTTTTTTTTAAGGTTAAACAAACAAGACTGTAGGTTACTAAACTTTAGAGGTACGGCTCTGCAGACCTTTCTTTCATTGGACCATGGCAAGGCCAGCTTCCTTCATGCTAAGCTAGGCTAACGACCAGCTGGCTCCAGTGTCAGGTTACTGTCTGAAATATCCAAGTCCATGTTGTAGGAAGTGAGACTTCCATGTTTTGGCTTCCAAGCCTGGATGCAGTATAAATGTATAAATAGTATCAAAATGTTCAATCCAGAGAGACAGACACACCCTATTCAGAAGGGGAAAACAAGAATATTTAGGCAACAAGTATGACAAAAAAAAGAGTAGGACTTATGAACATTTTCAAGTAGAAAACCCAAATACGAGTACAAGCCTAAAAATGAGCTTGATAGACACCATATAGAGAAGTAAAGTTATGGAGAAAACAGGTATTCCTCCCTACACTGCTAAACACAGAGGTGGGGTTTGTCTGACAAAAGCAGTACACTGATTCCATATATGTACCTAAATATAATCCCTGCAAGCAGCACGGTTCCTCTGACCAAAGCCCAGTCAAACATGATGATCTGCAGTCTGCAGTTGGTATTGTCAGTCAAGGGTAAAATTACACGTCTGAGTGTCTCCCCTTCTGGTCCGTTGGTTTCTGTTGGACCGGCCCTACCAAAAGAGGAAAAGACCAGAAAAGAAAGGGGGAGAGAGAGAGAGAGAGAGAGACTTCACGGATGGAGGGGTTGAGCTAGAAGAGTGAGAAAAGAGACAGGTCATGGGAAAAGGTTTTGTAGACCATGGGGCGGAAGAAATCTCGCATCTGCAGGAAGGCCTCACAGGATCATTGATGTTTCATACAACCTGGATTTTAGGTTCGTTATATATCAGTCACGGGCTTGCTCTCATCAAGTTAATAGGTGGGAACTGGAGAAAAACGCCTAGTCTTAACATGAGTAAATATACAAAAACAATACCCAAGCTGCTCGGTGTCCAGCGCTGACAAGTTGCTGCGTTCACGTCGTGCCTCCGATGTGCTTCCCTTTCAGACGTCCGTGCTGGATCTGAAGGAGAAGGCCTCCTCTCTGGCTTCCGCCGCTCTGAAGAAGGACAACAGGCTGAAGACCCTGGAGATCAGCCTGGAGCAGAAGAGAGAGGAGTGTGTCAAACTAGAGAGCAAGCTCAAGAAGGTCAGCAATGGCCGGCGGCGCCGCACCGGCATGCAAACGACCTCCGAGTTAAAACCAGACTGTTAATTATTATTATTATTATTACATTATTATTAATGGATGGCGACATGGAGGGAAGGGCCGAGCACCATTCGTTGACGGTCTCACCGGTCACGTGTGAGCTCACGCGTCACAGAACCCGGCTTTTATGTCACAAGAGTAGTGACGATTCCAACCATCAACCACGCGAATCCCAGACGTGGCTCAGAACCCCTCGTCTGTTTTCCAAAAGAAAAGACCGGCTCTGTGTGTGTGTGTGTGTGTGTTTTTGCATATCACATATTCTCACCGACAGCAGCCTATAAAATGGTGTGTGTGTGTTTTTGTGTGTGTGTGTGTGAGAGAGACGGGTTTGCTGACAGCCTTACAGTCATTTTCACAGAGTGGAGCAGACAACGCCATCCCCGCAGCCTGAATGTGTGTGTAGGTCTGTGTGTGTGTGTGTGATTGTGAGATGGGGAGAGACAATGTGGAGGAAGGTGTCAGTGCATCTCTGGGGTTTCTCTCATCAGAGTTGATTTCTTAGTCTTTTTCTGTTACCTTTGATGGAAAAGAAGACTGAAAACACGTCACTGTGTGTATGTGTGTGTACGTGTGTGTCTGGATTGACATTGTGCATTTGACGTTGTGTGTGTGTGTGAGATGTTCCTTTTCTATTTGTCTTTCTCTCTCTCTCTCTCTCTCTCTTTCTTTCTTCCCTCCCAGATCTTCTTATAAAACCGTCAGACACCCAAGCATTTCCTCTCCGCTTAAAGACCTGTAAAAGCTGTTGTCAGCTTCCAAAACTAATAGGGTTTTTGTGTTGTGTGACCAAGACGTGCACGCGCGCTCACACACACACACACACACGCCAATCTGTCCCAAGAGCAACATTTGCTTCTGGGAAACACACACAGCTGTTTTAACCTCTACACTGGTTCTCTAACTTTTTTTTCTGCCTTTTGTTTTGTTTCATTACTTTCTTTTTCCTCATTTCTCCGAGAAACAGAACGGAGAGAATGGAGCCAGTTTAATTTGCTTTTTCTTTACTTTGCTCACCTTTCCATGCTCCTGCTAATCGCTGCATAAATCAACATCACAGGCCTTTGCCTGTAGCGTGTGTTTAATCCATCCAAGGCCCAAGACACCATGCGTGAGCCAGACTAACATGCTCAAAACTATTAATGACACAGTTTTACTCAATAACAGACACATTTATGACACATAATTTGGCTTTTATACGAGCCAGGCTTGGTGTTGCTCCACTAAATTATCCTGAGATTTTTTGGCCTTCTACGTTAAATCGCTATCTCTATACACAGTCTACCTGTTTGACTGAATGGAGTAGATCTAAAACAAAACAAGTGTGTCTGGTCCCTTTAAGACCCGTTTGTAAAAATGTGTTAATAAAAGTCCAAATGCTGTTAAACAGTTTACAGAGGCACACCCTTTCAGCTCGTTTTTTTATTTACGATAATGACTTTCTGTCCCAGGCTCAGGGTGCAGCGGCGGATTCCCAGGCCAACACTGAGCTCACGGAGCGCATCTCCTGCCTGGAGGAGGAGGTGACGCGGCACAAAGAGGATTCTGAGAAGGCCCAGGTGGAGGTGGAGCGGCTTCTGGACATCCTGAGGGAGATGGAGAACGAGAAGAACGACAAGGAGAAAAAGATCAACGAACTGGAGAGGTGAGAGACGATGAGAAAACCACCCTGCATCTTCACTCTTTCCTCTTTTCAAAATGAATCGGTAGAAAACCAGCAGGATTGTGTGGATGAATTGATCATTTAATTTTAGATTGGACCATTCTGTCTCAAGCTGCACACTGTGTGGTCATCTTTCCTGCAGTACTAATCCACTAGTCCCTTTTTCTCACCCTTTTCTCTCCCTTCTTTTCCCCTTTTCTCCTTCCATTTCGGCTTTATTTCTTCCGTCTTTTCATCTTATCCACACGTGTGTATGCTTAAACATGTATGCACTCATGTGATTCTGCATCTGTGAGTGCGTGTGCGTGTGTGTTTGTGTGTGTGTGTGTGTGTGTGTGTGTGTGTGTGTGTGTGTGTGTGCACACATCGAACCCCAGAAATCCCTCTGCCCCTCATCTGTGGCATTCTCAGCAATCGCGAAAACAGGCCCCTCCCCCCGCGGCCTCTCAGCAGCCGATGGGGGGGGTGGTGTGGGACTACTTGGGCACGTGAGTGGCCGGTGGCCCTGTCGGTCAATTAGACAGATGCACGACAAACTCACTCTGCTTGTCGGAGGATGTGAGAGCACTATGAAAGCAGCTGGTCCCATGTGGAAATGTCATGTGGAATGAAAGAATCTAATGTTTGTGCATCGATTGATTCCGTTTGGGAATTCCCCCCTTAAACAGTACGAGTTAAGATCCGAGATTATTCACACAGGAACTGATATAAAGCTAGTGAACATTTCGGTCATTTCAGTCCTTTCTTTGCCCAAAATACCAAAAAGGTTTTATCGGATATAATATCAATATCATATCTTTAAGTTCAGATAAAACCAAATGCATCATATTATGGAAAATGATTTTGCAAGCCTTTTCCACAGAGGACCGAGCTGCGTACGTTCACTAATAATCACCGTCAAAGAGTTGCAGCATCGGTTTGCCGAGTCATTTTGGACTGTTTTTGACAACAACAAAAAAATCCAAAGTCCCCCTAAAGTTCAGTCGTAGACACACGTGTGCATATCTTTTTTTCCCCCCTCGGTCTTACTGCGGTGTGGACGGCTCTGAGAAGTTGGTAAAATGAGGGCACAGTTTGGCTGCAGCCTGAAACTCTTTGAGCCGCTCTTCATGACGATGATGCAACTCTTTCACTGAGTGGCTCTGTTTTCACGCTTCACTTTTGTTTTACTTTCAGCCGGGGATGCCCGACTCGCAGAGTTTAACCCGATCTTTTTCTTTCATTAGGAGTCTGGGCGGTTCACTCCGTTTTTTGTTGTTGTTGTTGTTGTTGTATTTCCTTTACGCTAATAGGAATGGTTTGTCCTTTTCTAAATACCTTTCTACATGTCTCACCTGTGCATCTCTGACTCATCACGCGTGCACCATGTCCACTAATCTCACCTCACGGACTGGTCCATCCCTCGATCTGTCTCATCGGGGTATCTTGTCTGTCTGCATGCCAGCATGTCTCTCCCCCGTCTGCTGTATTCTATGGACCCGTGTGTTTGTTCATGAGGATCCTCTTGACTTTAAGTACAGAAACCACCTCTCCAGCACGGTCGGGAGTCTTTGTCTCGTGATCAACGGTTGCCATTCAAAGTGCACAATGAGGTTTGCTTTATTACCAGTAGTGAGAGTGGAGTCAGACCTGTCCAAGGTTATGCGTCTTAATGACTTTTTGATTTTTGAACAACCTCATTCTTTTTTTTTTTTTAGTCTCTTTAGTTATTTCCCTCAAGTCTCTTCCTCGGAAACGATTTTTGGCCCACTCCCACTTTCCCTCTTAATATTAGAGAAAGGTTTTTTTTACGTGAATGGCGGATTAGTGTGATTTTTATTTTTTCTCAGTCTATATACTAAAACCTACTGCCAAGGTGTATCTGTGATATTTTAATCCAACTCCAACCGGCTGTCCACAGATCAGTGTTCGTCACTTGTAAAAGTACCCGGAGAGCCATGCATTGATGCATCTGTGAAAGAAACTAGGCCGCTTGGAACCCGACGTGCACCGACCTCACAACATTTGGGGGTACTCCATTTAATACCTAAACCTGCTCTGGATTATAAAACTAAACCTCGAGCTAACAGGTCCGCGGCCAACTCCTCTGCTGGCGCGGAGGCTACGGGTGAGCCGAGGGAACGTTACCAAGGAAAAGATCACACGTGGGTTAAACAAGGGTAAAAAAATATATATATATTTGAACTGTATATATCCCCCGCCAACCCCCTCAGTTCAAATCCAGCTGTAATGGTACCAGGTTATTTATTTCAGTAACTAGGATGGTAATTGGAGCAGACCGAGTGACTTCACACTGAGGGGAAATGGAGCTGAAAATCTGCCTTGATGACCAAAATAAAGGATTTGGACGGACGAGTGGAAAACCGAGCCGGGGGGAATGAAGGAAGGGGAAAGGATGGTGGTGCCGGTGGCGGTGGGAGGAAAAAGAAGGAGACGGAAACTCACGGGTGGAGACGGGGAGGGAAGGAAAAGAAGAACAGACAACATGGCGAGGAGAGGGAAATGAAAGTCTTGAGATAAGGGAAGGAGGGAAGAAAGGAGAGCGAAAAATGCAGGTTTAGAGCAAAATACGGAATGAACTTGAGTCAGGGGAAATTGGAGAAGTTTATTGCGTGTTATATTGTTCCGTAATGGACAATTTGTCTCTGGCACACCGTCATTGGCGCGCGCGTGCGCGTTCGCGTTCCCAGCCATCAGCTCGGGGCCTGCAGCTTCAGCCCCGCCAGCTCAACCCGAAACACACGAGGAGCGTCTGTGCTCAACTCCTCGGGGCTCGGCCAACTTAGGAAGTGCGTTTTCTTCAACTTTCCTACCTCAGCGATTACACGCCGCCGTGCTTTCTTTTTTTTAAACTGGGGGCCGCAAACCCACACGCCGCGATATGAAAACCACCAAGGGGGACATGATCGGCGCGCTCTCAGCTGCTGCTTTGATTGTGTGTCGATAAATATTTCACCCTTTGATCCTGTGTTTTTCATGTGAGGTGCAGCGAGTTTACTCCCGTAGTTTATATAATTGTTTATAGCAAAACTTTTCTTTGGTCACAACGAAAGGAAATCCTCCCCCCCCCCCCCATTTATTTCAATCCTTCACATGAATCATGAATTCAAGTTGTTTTGTGAACGAACGTGTCTGTCTGCCTGCCTGTCTGCCCGTCTACGCGTCTGTCTGCTGGTTCATTTTGCGCCTCCAGCTGTCTCACCGCCACTTCCTCACCTCCCTCCTCTTTGAAAAGTCATCAAGCTGCCGCACCCGCCACTCAACCGCTGTCTTCCCTCTCACCTTTCTCTCCCCCTCTCTCTCCCTTTTCTCCGTTTCTCTCTCTGTCCCTTTTTCTTTTAATCGTCACAATGCGACGCCGTCTCCTGCTCCTCCCCAGTCTCGCCTCAAGGTTAGTGTCCATTTTTCTTCTCCGCTGTTTGCCGTCGCGCCCTCCCGTCCCTTTTTTTTCGTACCTCTCGTCCTCGCAAGGAGACGCGCTCTCCGTCCCCTCCGCTCTCCGTCCCGAACCACGTTGCCGCCTCTTTGGTTCCTGCACCCTCGCTCAAAGGTCAAGTTCTAGGCCAACCCAGCAAATGGGAGCAAACGTTCGGGAAATCGACATCATCGAGTCGGACGGCGGTGAACTTTTGCTCGGAGTTTCTTTTAACTCCTTTGGGGTTTTTTTGGGTTTTTTTCTGTCCTTGTTGCTTTTAAAGAGAAATCACTCCACATCGTGTTCCCGTCCAATGGTTTCAGCCGCTATTTCAAACGTTCAACCAGGGTTACACAATCTTTTGTGGACCGATCGGGTTGCCAGGCGATCAGCGGAGACTCCAGGAAGTCGCTGCTTGTAGCCAAGGAATATGGAGCCATATAAGCGCCCGTAAAGCCCATCGCCTTTCACGCTTTTGAACAGATCAAACAAACAAGATATAACTGCTCAATTAGTGATCTTTAGAGGAGCTGCAAGGCTAGTTGTGATGCTAAGCTACCGTCTGTAGCTTCACATATAACTGACGAGCATCAATATATACTTTTAGTACGGTTATCTATTTATTTAAGTGTTCGCCACCAACTATCCCAATATATAACTTTACAAAAAAAAAAAACACGATTGAAAATCTCCCTGACTCGTCTTAAGATATTCCTATCTGCATTCAGGAGATGACTCCGTAATGAGATTCCAGCATGCAAAACCCCCACCAGTCTGAATCTGGTATTTTCTAACGGTATCAAAGTCGTATTGAAATTTCCCTGACCTACACATTGTGACGGACCATATAATGACCACTTCTCCCTCCTGCTTCCTGCATAAATCTGGTGGTGTGAGCGTCTCGTGTGCTCCGCTGCAAAGGTCTCCCGGTGCCAGCTGCTTCTTTGCTCTTTCCCGCTGGTTCATCTTCCAGAGCCCCCGCCGCCTCGTCAGCTTTCTCCATCGCTGTTGTTCTGCTGTTTTGTGATCTAACTCTAAAGGGGGAAAGTGACAAAAGGAAAAAGTCAGCGCCGTCTGCTAGACGACAGAAGAGTTCTTTTGGTTCTTTTTGTGTTTCTTTTGTGTTTTTTCTCCTCTTGTCTTTTTGGGGGGGCGTTGTTTTGATCTTGAGCAACTCCTCATCCACTGCCAAATGCCTGACATCACGATTTCTGTATCTTAAAAAAGAATTGCATTGCTTCTCTATGTGCGTGTGTGTGTGTTCGTGTGTGTGTGTAAGCCCTTTGAGGTCTTGTATGAGCACTGAGGTGGTGCAGGGTTTTTTCAGCTAATGGGTGACAACAAGCACACACACACACACACAGAATATTTCACTTTTTCTTGTTGACTTACACACTCAGACACACATAAAAGTAAAGACTTTAGCTTACAATACTGCAGCATGCTGAGAGCTATTTAATTAAAGTACCTGCATACACACCACATTCCCTGTACTGAGGGAGAAACAAAAAACACCAGTTTGGCTTTACAGTTTTGTTCAGTATTTAGATAATGGACACAAAAGAAAAGAATTATAGAAGATATAAAAGTTTTGGAGGAATTGGGGACATCCAAAATGAGCTTGCAGATATGGAGGCGGTGATATATTATATAACTGACCATGGAATACTGTTATTTGAGTAAAAAAGGCAATATTTTATGCTTTGCGTGTTAAATGAGGATTGCGTTACCACACATTTGCCAAAAAGTAATTGACTGTCAAAGAAATGTGTGTTTTATTGCACGTTGTGGCGTGACTTGATTTGAGAGGGTTATTGCTGCGTAGAAAGTATTATCAACACCTGATTTGTTAATGAATCAAATCCACATAAAATCAATCACCATTATGAAATTTAATTATTGTTTTAGTCATTTTTCAAACCAAACTGCCAAAGCAATTCCACTTCCAGCTGCTTAATTACGAGGATTTGATGGTTTCTATTCCTCATATATCATTGTACACTGATTATATTTGGGCCTCACTAAAACAAGCACTCTGAATACGTCACCTCAAGCTGTGAGAAATTTTAATGAGCGAGTTCCTGAAATTTTAATGTCAAAACAGAGTAAATTATCCGATGAATCCATAATAAAAGTATTTTTTCGGCGCAGCCCTCAGGATCAGGAGCCTAAAAAACATTTTTCCAGCGCTTTTTGTGAGCTGTTAAAAACCCAAAGGTTTCCAGGACTCTCAAAAGAACACTCAATGTATGTCCTGCATGCATTTAACAGCGTACCGTAGGCACATCGTAATGGTAGAGTTCTTACTCTGTTCACTCATCTGCATCATAATCTAAAGTTCAGATCGAAAAGACAAACACGAGGCCAGAGGAGCGAGTGTCGGCGTCTAACGCTGGAACTCTGTTGTGCTCCAGGTAAAACAAAGACGCGGCCAAGACCAACGGCTGCTCTCTGTCACATGCTTACACCATCACACACCATCCGAGCGCTTTGCCTTTCGCCGTGCGCTCCGTTCTGAGACGGGGATGTGTACATGATTTATTCCGCAAGGACGCGGGCCGTTAAAGCAGACTTTTCATTCAGGCTGCCGCTGCAACGCCGTGTTTTCACAGCTAGTTTCCAGTAATCCACACAGAGGAAGTTTGCACACAAACACACGGGTACCGCCTTCTTTACCTCACAGATTGCCTTACTCTCTCTCTCTCTCTCTCTCTGTGTCTCTACATCAGGGATTGTCTACGGTCATTCGGCAAACAACAACATAAGTATTTATTTCTTTTATTTCTCCAAAATGCCGTCCCTGTACTGTACGTTTTTCTTCCAACAGAGGGCAAGATTATCCTGCTTTAGATCTATTTCTCCTTTTTTTTAAAAATGTTTTATAGTTTTTATGGGCTTAGTAAACCAAACCAATATTTCCTGTATTTTCAAGGGAAATACCGAATGGTTAAAAGGAAATTCTTGATGTTAATGTTGGGTGAACTTTGTGCAGTAAACATACACGAGGCCCCCGAGCATTTCTGATCAAATATTTATACAGGACTCCAAATGTAATATTAATACCACCTTAATGTGGGTCCCTGAATATCAGCAGCATGCTAATGAGGGAGGCTGAAAAGTTTTTTTTTTTTTTTTTTTTTACTTTGGAGACTGAGGCTTACTGAAGTTTATGAGATTGTGTTTTTTTCATTTTTACTGCCAGTCCACTATTCATCACTGCTTAAAATTTGAATGAATTTCTGTACATGTGGATGTGAGTTTATTTATAGCGTGTCTGTCTGTGTGTACAGGCACTCGATATTGATATATTTGATATAATTGCAAACTTTGCGGAGTGCCGTTGACATGTACGTTAGTGTTTGTGTTTACGTTAGCTTGTGTTTACACTGCGTGCCACCATGCTTGCATGTGTGTGTTTGTCTCTGCAAACACAGGAAAGGACGTTGTTGGACGTGTGTTGCTTTGCTGCGTACAGTCACACGCACAACTGTGTGCGCGCTTCAAATATTTGTGTGTGGTCCGACGGAGACACTCTTAATACAAAGCAGGTTGTGTTTGGAACCGTTGACATGGCCGACTGTGCCTGTGCGTGTGTTTTTTTTTGTTGTGCACTGGTTGTGTATGTGTGTATCCGGGGTTTTGCGTTGCGTTCACAGCGTTGCGGGTCAAGAAGACTCTCCCCGTGACTCCGCCTCCTCCGGCGGTTAGCAGCGGTTGTTGAAAGACATTTCAGAGGGAAGGAAGTATTTTTTTACATATTAAAGCCGCACTGAGGCGAGCCGTCGAGTTCAACGATCAACTTCTGTTTCTCAAAGCAGGGAGGGTAATGGAAGTGTTTATTTAATTATACATGTGTGCACCCACAACTGCAACTTTAAAAAATATCATCACATATGATTGGTTGGTTAGGATGGAGAGGAAAAAGAAAGGACTGGACTAACATGTGATGCATGGCATACAGTAGCCTTTTCCGCAACCCTACCAGATCCCTTAGTTCTTGCATCATAACAAACACAGACTTAAAGTCAACATCCCAAAGTATTTTTCAATATATGAGTGTATGATGGGATGGATCAGGATGGGGCAAGTATGCATAATACATGTAGAATATATCCATTTGATATATTTAAGCACCACTAAAGATGTTTTGAACAAACACGCACAGGATAAATATACTAATGTGGTACTTCTGCACAATTTGGAACCCCATTGGAACTATAAGTTGTTGCCTCATAAACAATTATGAACAAAATAGTAACAACAAATCTGGCAAGAAAAGAAAAGAACAGGTATGAATAATGCAGCAAGCTTCGATCTACAGTGTCCTTTTTTCTAGAGGCACAGGAGATGGAAGCGACAAAAGAAGGAGTGAATGGGATCACGGAGAGGAAAGGAGAGAGGAAATGGTCCATGGTCTGATGAAAATATTTCATCCACAGTTGCATTTGGAGAGGGAGTGAGTGTGGAGAAGACTGGGAGGAAGAGGACGCAGCGGGGCGAAGTACATTCGACCTCATGCGTCGCTCTGATGCAGATACGGGACCGCTTTTCATGCAATTTATTATAATGCAACCAACAAATATGCGGAGGGCAAGATCGGCACGTTCAAAAGAATGCCAACGAGAGAAGGGGGAGGAGAAACCCGCCAGGGTCTGATGCGCATGCATGACAGCTCCCCCCCGTGCAAATCGCACACGTGCTCGAACTCGATGCAGACTGTTTGTGCATTAGCAAGAGAGGAAAGAGAGGTGGTAGTGGGAGCCCAGGGTTGAGTCAATAGGAAACATTGCAAGCTAAGTCTATTCCACATGCACATGTACTTACATACGTGCAGTAAATGTAGCATGAAGGGGACCTCCGAGAGCTAACCCGATGGTCCAAGCTTCCTGGAAATCCTCCAATAGGAACATTCCTGCCTGCTAATGAGCTGTTACACCCTCACGCGGCGCGTCAAGCACCAAATTGATCCCAAATCATTCAAATCCATCCCACTTTCAGGCTGTAAAATTAAATCCGAACAGATCAAAGGAAGAAGAAAAACCCCTTAATGAGTCTGACTCTGTGCTTTCTTCATTTGTTTTCCTGTTTAACATTTAAACCTTGTTTGGATGAGTCGATGAATTCGGGCTAAAGCAACACAGGCAGCCAAACGCACGGGTTATTATTCCATGAGCTCTTCCGCCTTCCCAGGTTTCTCCCCCTGGACACCGGAGATGTTATGTCACCATCCTGTGCCAACGTCATTTCTCCACTTTCCCGGGAATTGATACCGATGGATTGACTCCCATCTCTTTAGGTTAGTTGAGCGGCTAGTTCACGGTTTGGATGCAGGGGGAAGATTAAAGAGAGGGCCAATTCTAAAATGTTTTGACAGTGGAATATGCATGTCGCTCTAGATGTAAACGTTACACATGATGTTCTTATGACTTCAGACTGCACTCAAAGGAGCAAAGCCGCGGAAAACCCCCCAAATGAATCGGCGTGGTGCACAGGCAAAGGTCAGAGGTCACGTCCCGCGATTTGGAACCTGTTTACACCTCAGGAAGCGGAATGTGCGGAGAGCGGGCTCGTAAAAAATGATTTCCCATGCGCGCACACATGCTCTGCTGCCGGTGTGACGGAGCTGGCTGTGGATTCCCATCACCGGAGGTCTCGCCCTTTTACTGGCAGCTGCGGCAGTCGGAGTGAAGAAAATGGATTCACCTACGCGCCCGTAAAAAAAAGCTGTGCCAACAGGGCCGCGCACACATGCATAAACATTTGCACGGAGGAGGCATTTAAAGAATGCAAGCATTCATGAGGCCCACAGACCTGTAAATGTCTTTCATAGAGAGCGCTCAGTTTATGATGTGTCAGCGGTTTTTGTTTTGTCTCACGAATCCGTGCTTTGCGTTTGACTTATCTTCAATTGTGTCGTGATTCAGAAGACCTTGTTAAATCTTAGCCAGCGTCTGCTGGTGTTCTGCATGTGTGTGTGTGTGTGTGTGTGTGTGTGTGTGTGTGTGTGTGTGTGTGTGTGTGTGTGTGTGTGTGTGTGTGTGTGTGTGTGTGTGTGTGTGTGTGTGTGTGTGTGTGTGTGTGTGTGAAGTAGGTATGGACGGTCCTGATCGAGTCAAGCTGCTGGGATGGCTGAGAGGCCTGTGACAGACCCGCCAGGGCTTCCAGACGGCTTAAACCGGGATTAAACCCTCTCTCCCAGCCCTGCAGCTCCCATGAGGAACCCCCCCCCCCCCCTGCCCCTCTCCTCCACAGTCCCCAGATGATGATTTAGACTGCGCTTCCCCGACACCTTGTAATCCCCTCTGTGGAAAGACTGACAAACTACCCCCCAAAAAATCTTAAATGTCATCTAATCGTCGATTCGTAGCTTTTTATTGAATTCCTTTGCTGATCTTTTTGCGTTGTATTGGCCCTCTGGGATTCCATTAAGGCAGCGTGTTGCACAGGAGCGTTCACAATAGACGTCCTGGATACGATTGGTGGGAATAGCTTCACATATGAAATATCAGCGGCACTCTTGTGACCCGGCAGCCCGTATTCTGGCACATTTCTGAAGTCAGGAACAGTGTTCAATGCTTCTAAAAACAGTGCTTCTCATGGCTTCTTTGGTTTTTTTATTTGATATGATGGTACCGTAACAGTTCACTTCAGATATCCAATTTTGTTACATTTAGCATTTCCTTAAAGCTCTTGCTTTTGGATTGCATTTTTCTTGTATTTTCAAACCGTCTTTCTTTATGTTGAACGTTCGTGGTCGTAATGCTGCTGGTTTTGAAAGAGTCTAATCTAAAATCAAGCTACTGCATAGAGCTGATGCACTGACTCTGACGTGGTACGTTGCTGTGTGTGCGTGTGCAGGCAGATGAAGGACCAGTCGAAGAAGGTGGCCAACCTGAAGCACATGGAGCAGCTGGAGAAGAGCCGCAACGCCCAGCTGATGGAGGACGCCAAGAAGAGAGAGGACAATCTGAACGAAAGCTCCCTGCAGATAAAGGTGCGCAGGGAGAGCTGGGAGTTGGAGGAGAGTGACTGGTGGGAAAGGGGGGGGGGATTGGGGGTGAGATGTGAAAAGTTCCTCTGCTTCTCTGTCCGTCCTTCTGCCATCACAACAATGCTCCATCGCAAGGTGACGATTGTGACAGCGAGCGGCCCGAGGCAATGTCAAACACACACACACACGCACACAATGCAGCCTTTGCCCAGCGAGAGCGTGAGTGACTTAAGAGGGTGATTGACAGGGAGAGCAGATGGAAGCTGGCAAGGAGAGGAGAAGAGGAAAAAATGGTGCAAGAAGGGGGAGAAGGAGGCGAGATTAGAGGGGGAGGGACTCCCCGCGGCGCGTGAGCATCTCCCAAATGTCTGCCGAGGCGCCGAGTGACCCCGAGATGAACGGCCACGTGTGCGGTAAAGGATTGTGACTCTGGTGGAGCTCGTGTTTCTTCGCTGGCTTTCAGTCCAACTTTGGCTTCCCTAATTCTCCCTTTAAAACCTCCTTCCCCTTTTGCTATTTGTGCATCCTGGTCCCCCCCCCCCCCTCCTTCTTCCAGTAATCGTTAACCTCAGCTGCTCCTCTGATTGGAGGCAGATGACACCACTCTCGCTGTGAGTGCGGGTGTCTGTTTGTGGGAACGCGGGGGCCTCGCTTGGCGGAGTTTGGATGTTGTCATTTCTCTGCTCGCATGTGGTTGTGGAGATGATCCGACAGCCATGTGAGTCACTCAAACGCGTCACACACAGACACACACCATAACTAGCGCACACGCGTGTGTTGTGAGTGACTTTGCGTTGCTCAACCAGCGCCGAGGACTTTATCTTAAATGGGAGTTTAAATTGAATCCAATACGACAAGAGGACGTAATGTAATTAAGATCCAGCTCAGTCTGCATAGTTAGACACCAAGTAATGTTGGATGTGGAGCAGGATTCAGATTTACAGCACATGTGAGGGAGAGATGTCCTGGAAGGTTTGTTCTTGGCCGTTGTAAATGTCTCATCCTCTCTCTGCTGCTCCATCAGTTGTTCATTCAACCTCTAATTTAACTAGGAAGCCTGACAAGAGAAAAAAATATATTTTTACTTAGAAACGGCATCGTGTGGGATTGAGAATTCCAGAGCGTCCTGTGAGGCAGATGGAGATCGGATCGTCTAATTTGTGGGTCTTTTGCAGCTTATTCCAGCTTGCTGAGAGCAACACAAAAAAAAGTGGAATGTGGAGTGTCTAAAGTTTTAACTTTCGGACATGTCAAGCAGGATCTGACAGAGCTGCTGCGGTGGGAAACGGATGTGATTTAATACTCAGTCTGTGAGATATGAAGGATGACAGATCAACTGTATATGAATAGGTCAAATGATTCTCTGGCTAGTGTGTTCATGAATGAAAATTAATTAAAAGTACCCCAGGGCGGCAATTGATGTAAAAAAAAAATCGGTCACCATAAAGTTCCATCTTACGACATCAGGTTTAATGTGACTCGCAAAAAAGGTAATTCAATTGATGTCACAACTCGCTGAACCTCACAGAGCTGCCAGCATGGCTGCAGAGGCCCGGCGGTGTTGCTTTGTGATGTGACGGCCAAATCTGATAGGCCCTCTTCGCATGGCGCGGTTTGTGTTTCCAGGACTCCCTCCGTCAGAAGGAGGAGCGCATCGAGGAGCTGGAGGAGGCGCTGCGGGAAAGCGTGCAGATCACCGCCGAGAGGGAGGTGGTGCTCGCCCAGGAGGAGCAGGCACTCACACACTCCCAGAAACAGGTACCGTGTCCAACGGGTGGTCCCCCCCCCCCCCCCCCTGACTCCCTCCCTCACCACCCTTTTCCTTGAACCCCCCCCCCCCCCCCACTATCAGTCACTCAGAAGTGTCCTCAAAAGGATTTCCTTCCCATTGGTGTCCTTCTGGGACATTCAGCAATGTATTTAAAAAACACGGACACACACACACACACACACACACACACAAAGACAAACATCTTTGGGCGACACAGAAACTCTTTCTGACATAGCTAAACATTGCTATGCCAACAGTGGCTAATGGCAGCGGCAGCGCATGTGCCCCGTGCCAACTGAGCTCATTTAGGTGTGGCGTAGGCGTGTGTGTGTGTGTGTGTGTGTGTGTTTGCCCAGTCACTCCTCATTCAGAGGAGAGGTAAATAAATCCCTATTTAAAGAACAGCTGGTGTTTTGTCTGCTTCTGCCAGAGCTCACAAACAGCCATTTCTTAGATGGAGATGCAAGGCCGACCGCACCAATTTGTAATCTGTTTTATCCATATTGATAGAGTAGGAAAGCTCATGGTGGGGCTGAGGGAGGCTCAGAAGGGACGGGTTTAGTGAGCTCAACCCCAGACCAGCAGGCGAGAGAGTGTGTGTGTGTGTGTGTGTGTGTGTGTGCGTGTTGCTCCCCTGGGTACCAGTGACCATGGAGTTGGGAAATGTTCCTCAGAGCCTCGATGGGTTTTGACAAGTGGCGGAAAAACAGAACGGGGGCGCGGGCGGCTGCAGGGATGAAAACCCGCCCTGAGAAAACACGGCGCGCTGTAGCAGTTGGCGAGATGGCAGGACGCTATTGTTATTACTGCCTCTGAAATGTTGGCCGTGCTCTCTGGCCTTTACTCACCGGGCCACTTCTGGACAGACGCACGAGGACGGGCACACAAAGGCACGTTTTTTTTTTTTTGTTTTTTTTTTCCGCTGCTGACACCCTGAAAACCCTGGTCAGCGGTCCAGACGGACGGATGTCGGAAAAAGCCAAGCAAAGCGGGGCAGACGGGGGTGTGGGGGGGGGGGATGTGAGAGTGATGCAGATGGAGGCCAATAGTTCATTAGGGCTCTCCTAGCAAAGGAGGCTCACAAAACAAGTGCACCTCCCTCAGCTCCGTGTGCAAACTGTGTGCCGAGGTTTTATTTCAAATTCCAGGCGAGATCCCGATCCATTAAAGGTGCCACGGGAAAGGATGTTTAAACATGATGCAAACGGCAGCTGGGATTTCTCTTTCGATGCGGTGATGCAACCAAAAAGAAATAGCACTTTGGAGGTGTATTTTTTTTGACCCTGGGAATCTGATGCAGCGGTAATGACGGGTTTGAACGGGCGCAGGGATGGAATATGTGCATGCGGTCTGGGTAGGTAGGTAAAAAAAAAAAAAAACTCACCCAGAACACCCAGAGTCACAAGCATCGGTCAATCTCATGAAGCCAGTTTCATGAGACCTCTGTGGAAGCCAACCTGCACTCAGACTGGATGGAGCGAGGCTCTCTGCAGCTTGTTCTAATGAAGACCGACAGCCGCTGGTGTTAGAGTTACGTGGTGCGTCTTTGGGATTACTCTTGATTGCGCTATTTGTTCCATCAGTGTAGCGTAGCCTGTTAAAAGCAGCAACAGAAAGACTCTCCTCCTCTGCAGGTCTCCCTTGCATCACTTCCTCAGCTTCCCCCGGTAACTGCACAGAACAACACGATGAGCCTGTGTTGTTGCCGTTCTCTTCTGTAAAGATTGCATCGAAACGGGCTGAGGCCATCGTTTTTAAAAAAAAAAATCCATTATCAGCCTAATTTGTCTAATCCTCGTGGTTCTTCAGACTCAGCGGGAACGCTAAAGAAAAAAAGAACTCCAAAGGGACTCTCAGTTCCCGGAGCAATTTGTTCAAAAAGAGGCTGACCCAGTAGTAAACTATGGGTAACTTAGAATTCCACATAACAAAGACCTTTGTGTTTACACAATAGCAACCATTGGCAGGAGAGAAGGAGACGCTGAAAAACCACATCCTATTTTAAAGTCCACTGGGACCTAATTTTCTCAGGCAGTCGGTTCCATCGGTGCAGGCCATGAACGGCCTGCGCGCGCCGAAACGCGGCCTGTGGAGGAGGAAGGCGTTGAAGCGTCGGCAGGCGGGCCGGCGAGCGTGAGACACTACCTGAACGCCAACAACAGTAACCCGGCCTTTCGCCGCCAAACGGCTGTCCGCACACACGCGCACACAAACACACACACACGTATACATCCTCTCGGCGCTACAGGCCCGCTCAAACGTGGCGGGGGAAGAAGCGCTAACTGCTGTTTAAACAGCGCAACAACCAGCTGGCATTCAGCGGGAGTCAGGTGGACGACGCCGCTTTGGTCGCCTGAATGGAAACGCGTCTCCACGTACACGGGCTGAATTGTGAATAAATATGTTTGTGTTCCCGCTCTGAGACTCTGCAATTACTCGTTCACGTAATGACTTATAAAACGATGACAGGGAAGAGGGACAATTTCCTCCCTTAATGAGGCACACACATTGCTTATTATAGCGTTGGCACACACACACACACACCTTCAATATGCCGCTGTGTGTGTGTGTGTGTGTGTGAGAGAGAGGGAATGTCCGACGGATAGGGTTCGCCCGGCAAAATTGGTTGACCGCAACCACATGAAAATAAACCAAACTTTTTCTGCTAGACGTGAGTCACCAGCGTGTGTGTGAGCGGTGTAGGAAGGTGTGTGTGTGTGTCTGTGTGTGTGAGCAGTGTAGAAAGGTGTGTGTGTTTGTGTGAGCGGTGTAGGAAGGTGTGTGTCTGTGTGTGTGAACAGTGTAGAAAGGTGTGTGTGTGTGTGTGTGTGAGCGGTGTAGAAAGGTGTGTGTCTGTGTGTGTGAGCGGTGTAGGAAGGTGTGTGTCTGTGTGTGTGAGTGGTGTAGGAAGGTGTGTGTCTGTGTCTGTGAGCGGTGTAGAAAGGTGTGTGTGTGTGTCTGTGAGCGGTGTAGGAAGGTGTGTCTGTGTGTGTGTGAGCGGTGCAGAAAGGTGTGCGTGTTCTTGTGTGAGTCAACAGTATGACAGTAAAAGCCGACCTCGGCTCCTCCAGCTTTCCGTAGTTCATTAACCCGACCATTTTAATTCTTGAACCCGATGCACCCTCGCCTCTCTCTCCTCCTTTAAGAGAAAGTTGCGCACACCCTCCCGCCCCCGCGCCTCCTTTTCCAGCCGGGCCTTGTCACTCCTCACCCCTCCCTGTATCCCTCCATCCCTCCATCCCTCAATCTCTGCTTCTCTGAAGTCGGCCAAAGGCCGTTCTATCCTCTCTTCCTTCTATGTCTTTCTTTCACTGCCCTTATATTCGTCATCTCTCCTCTCTCCTTTCCTCTTCTCCTCATCTCTCCTCTCGTCCCCCCTCCTCCCTCCTCCCTCCTCTCCTCGTGTCTTGTCTAAATTGCATATTTAACGCTACCCGTGTTTCTGACTGCTCGGTCTATTCGCGCTGTGTCTGCACTTTCTTTTATCTGCTTATCTCTCTTTCTCGTGCTTAGCATTTTTTCGACTTTGCTTTCTCTATCTCGTCTTGTCACTTGAGCACTTGACAATTTTTCTTTTTGTCCCCCTCCTCTCTGCTTTTCCTCCCTGCGTGTTTGTTTAATTCATACATCATCCTTATCACCTCGATGTATGCCCTATCTGCCTCTTTATTTTGTCCTCTAATACACGTCCCTCCTACTTCTATACCTTTTCTCCCCCCTTCACTCCCCCCATATCCTTCTTATGTCCACCCTCGATCATTCTCCTTTTCTGGACCCCCCCCCCCATTTCTGTTTCATACTCTCTCTTTCCCCCATTTTGTATCTCTTAATTTCTCCTCCCTCGCTGTCACCGTCCCCTTCCCTTCCTCTGTCTCTTGTCTCTTTGCTCTTTTTGTATGCAGCTCTCACACATTCCAATGCATGAGTTCACCACAGCCGGCTTTAGGTGGTCAAAGGTAACAAAAATATCCTCACAAACCTCACTCACCTGTGCTTCAATGTCCATTTTCATCATTCTTTCTTGTCTTCACTGCTCAGCGTTTAGTTTTTTGTTTTTTTGTTGTACTTCCCTTGTTCCTGTTTTCCCTTTAAACGAACGGCAGCATGGGACACAAATCCTAATTTACTGCCGCTGTTACTTTTTACGTGTTGCCCGGTAAATTGGTACAGCAATTTTGGAAAGCGCACAGTTGATTTGTTTGCTCATTCATTCCCGCATGCATTCATTAATTTATTCATTCATTGAATCATTCATTATTCAATTATGTACCCAGTGAACAAAATTATATTTTTTACCAGCAATGACTTTAAAAAGAAAATGAGATACTATTTGTCTTTATTTTCTTTAATTCTCGATTTCCATCTCTTGTCTACCCAATGTTCTTTTTCTGAACAGAGTGGAAAAAGAAAGTGTAATGTATAACAATATGATTTGAGATGTCAACAGATAAGGTCCGTAAGCTCCACCTTACTGCAGCACCTCCAAAGGCTTTTCTAGTGGTGAAGTAAAGCCACAGCATGGCTTGGCATTTCTCACATTGACAACCTGAAGATCACTTTTCTAAAAGAAGGTATCAATTCTAAAAGAAAGTAACAAACGGCAAAACATGAGAGGACCTTTTTTATTCAAATAACATCTACTCTTTGGAGGGAATAAAGGCATCCTTCCCTCTCAGTTTGAATGTCTTTAATCGGCCCCTCTGGCTCTCCTTTCGCTCGACTTCAACATTTCAGAGACGCTGGGAGTTTATACCTGGACAAGAGAGAAAGAAAAGAGAAAATGTGTGTTTGTGTGTGTGTCTGTGTGTGTGTGTGTGTGTGTGTGTGTGTGCTCTATTGGTGTCAGGCCAGGTCTTCTTCACGCTGTGAGACGTACAGTCACCTCATCACTTCAACCTCACAGACGTTAAACTGACATCTGTAAACCCAGAGAGAGTCATAAGTAATATCCATAAGAGAATGAGTAACAACGTACGGAGGGAAAAACGACACGATGTCCTGAGAGCGAGCGTCACATGTATAACAGGAAGGATTCAATCTTTTCCAAAAGCACAGAAGCTTTGGGATGCACACACACACACACAGATAGACACACACAGGACCAAACAGCACACACACACATTGAAGGAGAATATAAAACAAATACTTTTTTAAATGTCTGACAATATATTCTTGTGTGTGTGTGGGTCAGGTGGAGGACCTGCTGGTTGCCATGGAGAGGGTGAAACAGGAACTGGACGTGATGAAAGCCAAGCTGTCGTCAACTCAACTCTCCCTGGCCGAGAAGGAAGGTCACCTGACCGCCATGCGGGCCGAGAGGCGGAAGCACCTGGGCGAGGTGCTGGAGATGAAGTAAGGCGCAGGCGTTTTTATTGCTTCTGTTTCTGCAGGAGACGTTAGGGGATCGGGCCGCGATGAATATCTCCCCTCACTTTAACGGGGATGATTTCAGTCTGGACCAACCCCTCGGTCCGAGCCTCTTTGCTGTCACGGCAACGAAAGATGTGTATTTACCGCACTGAGCATCAATCAACACACACCGAGCGAGGGCTGACTTTCAACGCCCGCCCTGAATTTAGCAACTCTTACGGTATCTTCAGCACTTTCCCATGATGCCTCAGTGTTCCATGTCACATTGACATGATCTTCAACCGACACTTCATCAACTCTCTCTTTCCTCTTCCTGCTCCCCCCCCCCCCCCCCCCCCCGTCCCGTCCCCCTCTCTCTCTTTCTGCTTTTATCTCCTGCGTTAATGCAATAACCATGTACCGCTGTCGAGCCCCCCCATGTGATTGATGACATACACAGACACACACGCACACACTCATGCGTTCGCTGTAACTCTCTGTCAATTTTTATGTAATTTTAATAAATGGGTTTGCAGCTTGAGTGCAGCCGAGAGGAGTCCGGCAGTCCAAAGGTTTTTCCCCCCTATTTTTTATTTTTTTTGTTTCACATCCTTGCCGAGACCGTACAACGAGGTGTAATTTAGTGGAACGGCGCTCTGGGCGGAAATGGAAGCCAAAGAGAATGTCCGTGTAGGCATGTCCTGGCCATTTATACACGGCCTGGGACTGGATCTGGGATCTGTTACTGGGGTATGATGGGAAAATAAGGGGGCATGCTGTGTGATTTTCTACCGACGTTGCATTTCTTTGTTTTTTGAGAAAGACACAGAGTGTGTGTGTGTGTGTGTGTGTGTGTGTGTGTGTCCTGCAGCACATCCATTCGCCGGCCAGGTGAGGACGTTAAAGGCTGTTTTATCGCCCCCGGCAACGACCCGCGTGATTATTACAAGCCTCAGAGCATCAGAATGCGTGGCCCGAGTTTTCGCATGTGACTTTGCATGCGTGAGTGTGCACGTGTGCAAGCACGCTACGGTCTATTTATTTGGGGTCGGACTTGCCCGACGTTCCTGTCGGGAGAATATAGGCGTTGAGTTGAATATTTATGGAACAGGCTAACACACACACACACACACACACACACATTAGATTCAACAGATTCTGAGCCATCATTCTGCTTCACCGTCCCAATACGCTGGTGTGTGCGTGCTGGTGTTTAAATCCGTTGTGGTTAACATCAATACCCGACTCTGAACTATGGCGTGACCGCGTGTTTCCATACACAGATCACAGCTTCTGTCCAGAGACCAAATATTTACTCCCCCGATGTTTTATGCAGATATACAACCGCGCCGCGTACCTTCCATCATGTGACACATTTTTAATGACTTACGCGTTCACTATGCGATTGAAAATTATTTATTTGACATTTAGTTGTTTGGTTCTTTCGTACAGCAGTCGTGCATAGAGGTGGTGTATCTTCAGAGGTGTTGTGAAACCCCTGCAACGATTAGACAGGTTCTCCGTGGCGGTGCTTCTTGTGTTCGGTTTTTGATGTCGCCGGATTCAAATATTTGAGATGCAACCCTGAAGTGGCTGAACAAAGTAGCCGAGACAACTTTTAAATGCTGCTCCGTCTGCACAAGTACATTTTTCTCAAATTCTAATAGGGGTACATTAGGGGAGATTTTATCGACCTGGGAAATATCACATTTGTTTCACCTGCAGATGCTTATTGTTCCAATTCATGGGTGTTTTTTTTTCACAATGTGCAGCATTTGCATAATTCAAAGATGTTTTTCCGGCTGCAGCAGGGTGTTTTCCTCGCACATAGTTGGGATATTGCGTATTTGTCCGTCTGCTCCGTCTCGGTGGAAGCTTTTTCAGGTAGCTGCTGGATGCCTCGCTGTGAGTAATGCACATTACGCCGCCGCTCATATTTTTCACAAGACATTAGGGTTTGGTCAGCAAATACGTCATTTGCCTCTGGCTTTCCCTCACATGTAAAACACGAGATGTTTAAGGCGGCCGCGTCCCGGGTCTCGTATATCTCCGTGTAATGCATATGAAACTGTCTCTGCACGCGCAGGGCCGCCGTAACTCTTTCAGGTCTGATGTCTGACTCGTCGCCCGGTTTTACGCCGGCGTTGGGTTTAATGTTACCGTAGGACATGATATATGATACGACATGTTTCAGAGGTTTCCTTGGACGGAGTGCATGGACACACATTCACACTGTCGCTCCCACGCAGAAATGCATTGCAGATACAGCTGGAAAAGCGCCTCGCTTTCTCGCCCTCTGCGACTGCTTCCTTTCCTTCTCTCTCTCTCTCACACACACACACACACACACACACACACACACACACAGTCTGCAGAGTCTATCTATCTTGGTGCCATAGTTTTCACCAGCTGATGTATGTCTTCTTTACTCCGACACTCCTCTAACCTTGAGTCCCTGATGTGTATCTGTGTGTCTGTGTTTTGGTGCGTGTGTGTGTGTGTGTGCGCACGCCAGTGAAAACACTGCAGCGGTCATGTAGAAATAAAGAATGCACATACAATCACAAAAATGTGAATACACAACGATAGTGTGTAAATACACACACACTAAATCCAGGGACAGAATAAACACAAACACAACTACACAGATATACACACATGTGCCCTGCGCATCTTTCCCCCTGTTAAATTATGTGCAGCGACCTTCACATGTACACACACACACACACACTCGTAAAACACACACAGAGACATATATTCTTTGTGATATACATTAAACGCACATTCCCGCTTTCTTCCCTGCCTTAATTTGTCCTTTTCGGGAGGTGTGTTTGTCGCAGTCTGCAGGTGTGAGTGTGTGTGTGTGTGTGTGGGGGGGGGGGGGTGCGAGGGCGCGCGTTGCAGCCAGCTGGAGGAATGTGCTGACAGTGTGTGTGTGTGTGTGTGTGTGTGTTTGTGACAGCATATCCCAATCGGGCCGAATTAAAGCCCATTTCACTCTGTGCCGTTCTGCTGTACTGACATTCAACGCACATCCCTCCCTCTGCCGCTCTCTCCCTCTCTGGGTCTTTTTCTTTTATCTCACACACATGTATGTCTCTCTGGTTCAGGGATGTTTAAGACTAGCATGCAGACCGTTCCGTTTGTGGTTTTTGGAGAGTATTGTGAGAGAAAAGCAGTTTGTTAAACTTTTGGATGTCGCTGTAGGTTGTACTCCGGTCAATTTCATTCAAATGGCCCAAACTCTTAACCCTGCTTAAAATTGTTTCTCAATCTGCACAGCACCATCAATCATTAGACCGTCAATTTGGAGAAAAACTATTCTCAACCTTTTATTACGAGGACGATTGGTTGAAACATGACATCACTGCAGATGTTTGAAGCATCAAGAACAGCTGGGAGCTCACGGTTTATTGTAAAGTAAATATCATAATTTATTTAATAATCCCAGTTGCAGCACGGCCGCCCGCCCCACTGATATAATGTTACGGCAAACACTGCCTTACATTTATATCATGTAATAAAAAAAAACCTTCTTCATTGTCGGGGTTACAACGCCGCTGCTGGGTAGAGACCAAGAAAAATCAGGTATTAGGGAGGACGGATGTGGGGAAGAAGGGAGCAGAAGGCACCTAACAGGAAGAGAAGGGTGTAATACTGACAAGACGAGGAGAAGAAAGGCGAGTAAAAGAGGTCAGGGCAAGAGTTATAAATCTGTTTAGGCACAGGAGGGGGGGGGGTAGAGTGGGGCAGGAGGATAATAAAATGAAAGAAAAGAAGCAGAAATGTGTTTATGTCGGAGAGAAAAGGAGGGAAAGCAAAGAGGAGAAAGACAGCTGTCCGACAACAGCCGGGTGGAGCCGACGAATCGGCGGCATACTCCGACGCCCCGTCTCGCTCTCTCCTTCCACTCATCCATCAATCTTTTAGACTGTCATATATGTAATACAGATTTGTTTTTTGTTTTTCATGCGGGGTTTGTTGCTGATGCCTAGCGTTAACAACCTTTAAGAAGTTCATTAGCAAAGGAGAACACCGAAGCGTCCCTCAGAAAAGACTCAACAGTTGTGTTGGCGAAGCAAGTGAGTCCCATTGCTTTAGTTTGCTTCAGTAGGGAAATCAAATGTATTTTAGTTGTGAGTGTGTGTGTTTGTTTGTTTGTGTGTGTGCGTGTGTGTGTGTGTGTGTGGGAGGGGGGGGGGGGGGGCGGGGGAGTCGTTTAGCGTCTAGAATGGGGACACTTTAAGTGCGTTTGTGTGCTACACACGGAGCGTCTGCCGCCTCCTGCAGCGACGGCCTCGGCCGATGCCTCAAGGTGAACGCCGTAAATCCAATTTATTTCCCCTTCGCTGCTCTGCTCTTTGTTTTTTATCTTCCACCAGGGCGTCGCTCGCTCCCTCCCTCCCTCCCTCCCTCCCTTCATTCCTGCCGTCCCTATGCTCCGCTTCCACCTTTCCCCTCCCGCCTCTCCATTCGGAGCAGATATCGCTCTGGAAACGTAATCATCCTCTGAGCTTTGGTGGCTGTGTGGCAGGCCGCATCCCTCACTGTCGGCGCGGTTGTCACTACATACTGAAGATAATCGCGTTTTGTGCGTTTGTGTGTTTGCGTTTGCATCCCTCTGTTTGTTCGCATGCGGCCAAAGATCTTATTTTACGATGGAACGACCGCTCTGCCCCTTACAGCCGGAAAGCCATCGGTAACAGTGTGACGGCATGCGTAAAAGATGCACACAACACACACACACAAAACACACTGGCAATGGCGGCTATCCCGTCGCTAACACGAGAAGTGCATGTTGCCTTCAGGAATAAGACACACACATACACAGAGTCTCTTACAAAACCAGATGAGGCAGCATGACAGAAGCTTTCACTACCAGTGGAACATTTGGAGATGTATACGCGCACAAACACACGCGCGCACATACACACACACACACACACAGACATCCTCCCACACAAATGCACATACGCATGCTTATGGCAGCGGAGACAAGCACTCTCAAGATCCCCAGAGAAATGAGATTAATCCACAGTGTGCCAAAACAAGTCTTGTGCGTGTGTGTGTGCGTGTGTATTTGCTGTGCAATGGGTGTGTATGACAGACGCGTTGAGGGCTTAGTCTGACAACAAGGGGCACGCCGCTTTGACACCGAGTCTTTACATGCTGAAATCAGGGCGCCTCGCTCTACGCCTCCCTTCTTTTCTCTCCATTTGCCTCGCGCCCTCTGCACTCGCTTTTCTTGCCCTCTTCCCGCCAACTCCGGCAGTCTGCGTCTCCACTTTTTGGAGTCCTCTCCCTCGCGAGAGGCAGAGGTTGAGTCGGGGAAAAAACAGAAGCAATAAAAGATGTGGCCCAGTTAGACGTTGTATTCAAATAACAGGGCTCACTGAAGCCTTGCAACCCAGTGATCTTCTGAATATACAGCAGAGAGAAAGAGAGAGTCTCCCTTTTCTACACTGCTGACTCGTCTGTGTTGTATTTTCTATTCTTTTTGCCATATTTCATGTGTAAGCTGTGTATTTAAGAATGCAATACTACTGTAGGGTTGCAAGATTCCCGGGAATGTTAATCTTTCCGTGGGAAAATAACGGGAATATTCCGAAATGAACAGGAATAAATGAGAATTAATGGGGTAATTTACTGCATTTACCCTGCCAGAACATTTTGTTTTGTCATGAGCAAATATTTATAGAAAATTTTTTAATATAATAATAATAATACTTTTCTGTGGACATACATACATCCTAATGTATACAAATGAACTTGGTATTAAAGTGAAAATGGCTTCAGTTTGCCCAGTAATCAGTATGCTCGATTATGACAGAGACGTTCAAAGAGAACCGAGCGCTGTATGTTTACATTCACGTTCCTGGCAGACGACGTTCCCGACAGGCTGCCACCAGGCTCCAGCTGCACTAGGCTCGCACACTCCTCTTCTCAACTGCATTTAAATGCTTTTGCAAAACAACGTTTGCAACAAAAAAATGTATAAAAAAAAATAGGTCAAAATTCCTGAGCTTTAACTTCCCATGAAAAGTTTCCGGAGATTTTCCGCCCCTTTTGCAACCTTAACTTCTCTGTCACGCTTATTAAGAACGCTGAATGTGGGGGGGGTAAAGAAGGGGATTCAAAACAAGCACGAAATGTCCCGGCCGATGGGAGGGAACAAGAGGAAAACCGTCCTCAGCTGATTACAGCTTGTGAGTCATCAAACAACCAGCTATGTTGATAAAACTGCGGCACGCCGACCAGGAGCGTAGAAGGACGCACTGAAAAGTCTGAGGATCGATTTCAGCTGGAGGGAGAAACTCTGATTTATAACCCCACGACTCACAGTAATCACAGATATAAACTACCGCTTCACTACAATGTCCGCGATGTATTTTCATTTGAAAACTTCACCCTTCCTAATGGGAGCGTTGGCCCACAGCGAGGTCCTCCGAGGAGAGGATACGTGCGGTGGACAAAAAAACTGAGCACATGAACGTGTAAGATGAAGTAAATGGGGAGAAAAACATTGTGTTTCATCAAAGTAAAAAAAAAAATATGCGGCCACAGGTGGAATTTGGTTTGGTTTAAAAATGAAAGCAAAAAGCGTGAGATGAAAAGAAGAAGACTTGACAAATAAATCATGAAGTGCATGAGCCAAAAACCATCAGATGTTTGAACCCTCCTTTCAAACTCCTTTTATGTTCTCATAACAGTGGCTGAAAGCACAGGAAGCTCATCTTAATTTACTCTAACTTCTGTTGGAATGGAAACCTTCAACTTCTGGGACTCGCGTCTCTGTGAACTCTCGTCAGTGTGTGTGTGTGTGTGTGTGTGTGTAAGCGAGGTCACTTCTGAGTCACTTTGTCTTCATCCACCGCCGATGTTTCTGAGCACCTTGACGCGCGAGTCGGTGGAGCGGAGCCGCAACACAGGAAGTGTCTGTCACTCTCACGCTGTCAAATGAAGCAAAAATGTGTGTGTGTGTGTGTGTGTGTGTGTGTTATGCCGACAGATTGTCAGCAGATGTCTCGGTCCCCGTAGCACAGTGTGGAAATAGATTTACTGTAAAGAAGCCCAGTGAGACAAAGCTACATCTTTAGTCACACTGTGTGTGGGTGTGTGTGTGTGTGGGGGGGGGGGGGGGGGGGTGTGGGGGTGTGTGTGTGGTCCCATGAAACGAGCAAGCTCCCCCGCAGACCATGGATGATGCATTTTTACACCTTTGTTATTAGTCAAGGTGTGCGCTTTTAAATATGTGTGTGTGTGTTTTTGGAATGTCTAATACACAACGCGATAAGTTGTATATGGATATTTGTGTAGCTGCTAAAAAACTAGCAAACCACTTCCACGTTTGGATTGTATTCACAAGTAATCAACGCAGTTTAGTGCTCTTTAGGTTTTCCAAACCCACCCGCTCATCGCCAACAAACATGCATGCCCACGTATTAAAATAAGTACTCTTTTTTTCAGTCCAGATTACGTTCCGATTATGTGTGTGTTAGTGTGTGTGTGTGTGTGTATCTGTGTATGTGTGAAAGAGAGAGAGAGACAAAGAAAGGGAGAGGAGAGGGAGCAATAGATTTTTTTTTTTTTTAAGAAAAAAGGGAGCGAGAATAGAGGAAATGTGTCGAGAGCAGATCCTCATTCTGTCATGCAGTGGTCCCACCTGCCCTCCTCTCTCCTTACTGCCTTTGTCTCTTTGCCTCCCCTCAGCGCGACTCCCCCCGATCCCCTCCCCGCACCTCCTTCCCGTCTCTTTGATTTGTTTTCCCTCCAAATCCTCCAGTTATTTTATTCCCTTCCCTGTCAATGTTTTTTTTTTGCTCTGTGTGTGTGTGTGTGTGTGTGTGTGTGTAAACCTCCTCGCTGTCTTTCTTTAAGCCTCTCTGATGTACAACAGCTCCTTGAGGGAAGCTTTTCTCTTCCTCTCAAACACACACACACACACACACACACTCACACGCTCACACACTTATCCTATGCACCATGCTTTAACCTATTTTCCTCACACTCTTTCTCTCTTTTTTCTGTCTCTCGTCCCATCTTCCACCTCCACGCTGAATCATTCATGTCTAATGTCTCTGACCCACTTCCACCTATGTTTAAGACACAACCACACACACACACACACACAGCTTTCAAAAAGATCTCGCCATGTCTCAATTATATACATTTTGACACAAGTAATGATTTTTAAAAGTCTAAAACATAATACATATCTCACTTTATTACAATGTCCATTAACAAGTCAACTTTCCCGATCAGAAAGGACAAAAAAGAATTCTGGACTACATTCCTGATCATCATTTGATCATTTTTCGGTATCTTCACCTCGTACCCTCGTTGCTTTGATGCGTTCAATGTGGCCCCTCGAGAGCAATCCAAGGGTTTTGAATGCACACAAAAACTGCAGAAGGTGTCCATCATTTTCTCTCATAACTTCTGTTGTGATCCAGTGAAGTGAAACTTTGTGTTGGCACTTTTGCAGCAGAGAGAGAGCAGTAAATGTTTTACTATAAACCAAAGCTTTATGGGCTGTCTCTACTTTGATGCTGCACACATGGCAGGCCAGCACTAACAAATGTTTCATAAAAGCTCTGATCTATGCATTCATTGACCTGTGTGTTCTCTGGTAGGGCCATAAACCAGTAAGTGTGGGTCTAAGTGTGTGTGTGGGTGTGTGTGTGGGTGTAAGCAGCACAGCCTTACTTTAGTTATACTATCTGCTCCATCTCATATACTATATTAAGGTTCTTACTTTACTCTTTCCTTTTCCTCCTCAATATTTGGAGCTGTGAGGCAAAGCAGCTGTTCACACCTGAAATGTGTGCGTGTGTGTGTGAGAGACAGGTAGATAATGTGTATGTGTGCAAGAGACAGGTAGAGAAGGTGTATGTGTGTGAGAGACAGGTAGAGAAGGTGTATGTGTGTGAGAGACAGGTAGATAATGTGTATGTGTGCAAGAGACAGGTAGATAAGGTGTATGTGTGTGAGAGACAGGTAGAGAAGGTGTATGTGTGTGAGAGACAGGGAGAGAAGGTGTATGTGTGTGAGAGACAGGTAGAGAAGGTGTATGTGTGTGAGAGACAGGTAGAGAAGGTGTATGTGTGTGAGAGACAGGTAGATACGGTGTATGTGTGTGAGAGAAAGGTAGAGAAGGTGTATGTGTGTGAGAGACAGGTAGATAAGGTGTATGTGTGTGAGAGAAAGGTAGAGAAGGTGTATGTGTGTGAGAGACAGGGAGAGAAGGTGTATGTGTGTGAGAGACAGGTAGATAAGGTGTATGTGTGTGAGAGAAAGGTAGAGAAGGTGTATGTGTGTGAGAGACAGGTAGAGAAGGTGTATGTGTGTGAGAGACAGGCAGAGAATGTGTGTGTGTGTGTGTGTGTGTGTGTGTGTGTGTGTGTGTGTGTGTGTGTGTGTGTGTGTGTGTGTGTGTGTGTGTGTGTGTGTGTGTGTGTGTGTGTGTGTGTGTGTGTGTGTGTGTGTGTGTGTGAGTGAGTGGGAAAGAGAGAGAGAGAGCCAGCCAGCGAGGAGCAGATGAGAATAAAGGCCCAAGTGCTCTCTGGCTGTCTGCCCCAGGACAGAAGCTGTCAGCTGGGAGAGAAATACTGCTCTGCAGGGTCCCACTCTGGAGACTCTAAAACTAAACTATTAGCTGTGTGTGTGTGATAGAGAGAGGAAAATGGAGAAATTGAAGTGGGAAAACAAAGAGAGAAAGACAGGAGGAGGAATTAATAATGGATTAATTGTATATCCCCACGTACATAGTATATTATGCACAGTCATGAACACTAGTCCCAGAGACATTTGTGAGTGTGTGTGTGTGTGTGCGCGCATCTGTGCGTGTGAGGTCTGTCGACTAAAATCTACTGAGATATCTGGCCAAATACAGAAATAAAATGAGAGATGGTTTTAGGAGAAAGGTGTGTGTGTGTGTGTGTGTGTGTGTGTGTGTGTGTGTGTGTGTGTGTGTGTGTGTGTGTGTGTGTGTGTGTGTGTCTAGTCAGCATCAGCAGCCACTGAGAGCCAGCTGTGCCCTCCCGTGTGTCGTTCCTCTCATCTTTTGTCAGCTCTCTTTTACCTTTTGAAACCATACTTTTCCTTACTATTCAGTTCTATTCCCGGCCTTCTTTCCTCTCCTTTGCTTTCTGACTGACCAGAACAGTGAGAATGTGGACAGGAGTCGGGATTGCACGCTCGGCATGTTTATACAGTTCTGCGCTGAGTTTACCACCCTGCAGAAAATGTTCTAATGGATTCATTCTTTTTAAGTATGATGGTGGAACTCAATGCTAATGTCAGCTGTAAAACCAAGTGTGTGTGTGTGTGTGTGTGTGTGTGTGTGTGTGTGTGTGTGTGTGTACATCGAGCTTGGAGTGTGACTACTGAATATTGTACATTTTGTTTTGCATCAACTACGTTTAACTTTATCCTCATCAGGCTACTCAGCTGAGGCTGATCGTACCCAAATGACCACATCCGTTCCTCGACAAGACCAATCAATCAATCATTTAAAAAAAGTAAAAATGTAGCTACACGTGTCAGTAAAGTCACGTTTCACAGGCCTCCAATCAGGCATCTCACACATTCCCCTGTCCATATGTCAGAAGGACAGATCCACGACATGCTGAATATAATTATATTTTCAGTCAAACCTTCCAACGCAGAAATGAGGTCGAGCTTGACACGCACGATCTCCTACGGGGGTTAAAGAGTAAACTCTGGCGTCCTACGAGCCGTCTCCTGTGTACCGAAAACAATGGAGAGCCGCTTTGTTCCGTCAGAACGGGAGAGCGGAGAGGGGATTATTTCTGAAATAGCTCTGTGTTTGTCTTAGACGGAGACTGGCTAATGTCACACAGGGCTGGATCACACACACGCACGCGCACACAAACACACACACACACATGCTCCGTATAAAGCCTTGAATACGCACACACAACTATTGAACTTTCACAAACACACTTAAACGGAAATACGTACAAGCACACCCTCAGGAGCACACACCCACCTACAGGAGGACATGCTGTAACGAACACACGTATGACAACTGTCACACACACACACACAGACACACACACAGACTGTAGATTGCAACGCAGGGCGACGGCATGAAAGAGATAACGCAGCACACACAGGAAGCCGCTTTCGTGTGTGTGTGTGTGTGTGTGATCTAAGACCAGACATTAGTGTTCCAGATAGAGTGAGGGGCCTTAAGTGGTTTTAGGAAGGAGAGAGCCCCCCCCCCCCCCCCCCCCCCCGTGTGTGTGCGCTTGTGTGTTGGGGTTGGGGTTGGGGTCAGGTGCCTGGTGCGTTTGCAGCCCGTCTGCTTACCGTCAACCTTGTCGCCGGGCGCGATGACATCATGGCACACGACCGCTGAAACGACGGAAAGAATGCCCGCCGCCCGCTTCGAGGGCGGGGAGATAGGACGAGGGACGGGGCGAGAGGTGAAGGGAAGGAGATGAGAAACGCGAGGTGGGCGAGACACACCGATAGAGAATGGGTGAGAGAGAGAGAGAGAGAGAGAGCGCCCGTGAGGAAGGGGGAAGAGAATACAACGTAAATGGAAACTTGTTAAACTGAATAACCTGTGAAAGGTTCATGTAAATATTTGACTGTTTTACTACTCACCACCATGACCAGATGGCATGTAATAGTAGTTCAGCCTGATGCCAGTTTTCTACATTCTTTCACTGTGTCTTTGCACAAAATCATGAGTGTCGGGGTTTTTTGGATGAACAGAAAGGGATTGTTAGCTTTTCTTTGGGGTAAAAAGAAAAAGCCAAATAACGGCCAAGCTCTGTAGGCATTATTGAATGATTCTGCACCTCATAATTTACATCCAAGGCCAATGTTCAGTTCCAAATAAAGTATGAGTTTGGAGCAGCTTGGCGTGGTGCAACTTTAATGCAAGGACCAGAATTTGCGTCCAGCACCAGGTGTACGATTGAGTGCCGTGATGTTCTCCATGAACAGATGGTGGTTTTTGTCCACGTTCAAGGAGGCATTGATTGAATGCAGGGAAACAATCTGTAATGGTTTCTCAAGTACAATGTTTAAAATGACCTTGCAAACTGGCTACTTCATAAACAGCCGGCCCCGTACACGTCGTTGCTAATAGGATGGTAAACAATAGACAACAAGAGAGGCTCCATCATTTTTGACTGGTTCTCAGATAGAAGCCTAAATCTGTTTACAACCCCAACCAAGTGCCTTAGTCGTTATTTGCCACAACACAACTTTTCCTTAAGTCGGCATCCAAACGGAATCCAAGGGCCAGAAGCGTCATGCCACTCAACGCTCAGAATAACAAGTCCTTCCTGGGATGCTTTTAGAAAGAATGCTGCTAAAACAAATGGAGTTGCCAAAATAAGGAACTGTGGAGATCTTTCAGTCACCTGTTAAACAAGGTTTTTACTGTTGGTAGACCTTCCTTTATCCTCCACATTGCTGCAGAGAGGGGAGACTTGAAAGCAAAGTTACAGATCTAAGGCTTCGTATCCACTGGGGACCTTCCCTCCACGCGGTGCCTTTTGTTATTTTCAATGTTAAGGACACATCGCCAGCAGAGCTGAGAGCCACTATGTTTTTTAAGAGCCCTCTGACAGTCGAATTATCTAAAGATTTTGCAAAAGAGAGCTGCACTTGAAGCTGATTTTAACGATCACGTACTAACAGCGGTATCCACAACCAGCACTTGTCATGAGCATGTGTTTAGCTCTGGCCAAGGAGAGAGTAAGTGTGCGTGTGTCTCTAGGTGTGTGTGTGTGTGTGTGAGTGTGGGTCGTACTGAGATGAAGGGAGAGGCCCAGAATGAGACCAGTGCATCTGGAACAAATATCATTTTATCACCAGGGTTTAAAAGCGCCATGTGCTGGCAGGTAACTCTCAGATATGGCATAAAAATGGACGCACTGTTAGCTTTAACAAGACTAATGTTCCATTAGCTTCCCCGTGTGTGTGTGTGTGTGTGTGTCTTTGCACACGTGTGTGTGTGTGTGTGTACTCCTATGGGAAACTGGAAGGGGAAAGACTGTCACAGTGTTCCAGCCTCCCACAATGTTGAAGTAAAGGAATCACTCGAGGGCCTCGACTCCCTCCCCGCTCCTGACAGGACTGCTGCAGTCCAGATGCATGATGGGACACTCGTGCACCGACAGTGTGGCCAGTGAGGTTGACCAAAGAATCTGAGGGTCTTCACACAGTCCAAACATGTAATCTGTTTTCAGTTAAACACTCTCATCACAGCATTCCTCGCTGCACCGCTGTATCTGTATCGTCGTGTGTGTGTGTGTGTGTCTGTGCGTGAGAAAGGGAGAAACATTGTGTGGAGTTGTGTGCTGAGTAGAAAGGGAGAAAGTGAACAATAAAATCTGGATGATTGTACGTCCCTGTGTGTGTTGCTGTGCCTCTTCGCGCATGCTTATTTTAGGTACAGTGGCGGGGTGAGTGCATTTCGAGTTGAATATTAATTTTGTTAATATTGCAGCCTCTTGATAAATTACCTGATTGCAAGGGTACAATGCGTAAACGGGCATTAGTGATTGTGCGTGGCCAACCTTTGAGCTCCTGGAAAAATCGGTTGCCATTTAGATTCTCTCTAGAAAGCGACAGAATTCTGAGCTTCAAGTGTCCTCGGCCAGATCTTAGGCAGGACGGGGCGGATGGGATGCGGCTTGTTGCTTCCTGAACCACAAGGAATGCTATCTATCCCTCAGAGTATCCGGGGAGGACTAGAGAGTAATACCTGTACACAAGGTGTTTGAATTCAACACAATCGCGATCATTTCCTTATTTGTTCTGGCAGATCTTATGAAAACAAAACGGGGGAAGGAGAGTAAACATGGCATGAAGGACCTCACTGAAATAACAAACTGGAAACTTTTTGCATGGTATGCGTCATACTTGCCGCTGTATTTTCGCAAATATACACCAATTTGATCCTCCTAAATCACAATGTGGCTCGCCATTTTTTTTTTTTTTTTAAACGTTCCTCCGTGCTCCACACGCACTGTTGACACGCGAAGGGTTGACCATAAAAATGTAAGTGTACACAAACTGCATCCAGCCATGAAGATACTTTCAGATCCGTTGCTCCGCAAAGCCTAGAGAACATTTTAAAGAAAACAATGTGAAGCTTGAAAGGGATTTTTGGGGTGAACCGTTCACGGTGTCGCTTATGAGCGACATTTGAGCAGGAAAAACGCTCACCGCGCAACTTCTGTCTTTTTTAAATTTCAATTCAGGCACGTCGCTCCCACCGGCTTTTGTCAGCGGTGTCATCGTGTGCAGGGTCACCGAGTGCGGCTTCCAGCGAAGTGGGATGGAGTTCGTTTTAAGGTGTGTCGCTGAAGAAACGTGTGTTTGGTTCTGTGCGCAGGCAAGAAGCCCTGCTGGCGGCCATCAGCGAGAAAGACGCCAACATCGCCCTGCTGGAGCTCTCCTCGTCCAAGAAGAAGAAAACCCAGGAGGAGGTGGCGGCTCTGAAGAGAGAGAAGGACGGTCTGGTTCATCAGCTCAAGCAGCAGGTACGGTTGTTAGTCGCACGCGCCGCTTTGAGCACCTTTTGACATCCAACAGAGGTGGAGGTGTGCAGAGGTGGAGGGTAGGGGCACAGGTACGAGGGGGGGTGGGGGGGGGGGGGGAGCAAAGCAAATGAGAAAGGCGGAGAGAGAAACTGAGTCCAGATGTGACCACAGTCCTCCAAACCACCGAGGGTAAATTTAGGATTAAACTGCCCCTCCCACACTCACCACACACACACACACACACACAGTTAAAATGTTCTACAAATCTCCAGTGACAACACTTTCATGTGAAATATGAAGGGTTTATTTAAATGTTTGAACGTCAGATGAAATGCGCACACACACACCAAACACCCCCAGCTTAACACGTCCCTTTGTTGGAATGAATACACCTTCAAAAAGGAAACAGACACCCACAATCACACACACACACACACACACACACAAAAAACGATGTGTACACACTGACCCGGGCCAAAAACAAGGATATAAACATGACCAAATGCCGCTGTGGTTCCACACAGAGGTCTATTCACACACAGGGACGGTTCTCGTGGGTCTAGTGAGTTGACCGAGCCCTCGGAGGATGAGCCTGCTGCGAAGTGTGGTGGATTTCTTCCTCACTGGTCTCTTCTCTTCTTTCTTTCTTTCTTTCTTTCTTTCTTTCTATCTGTTTCCCCTCGTTTTTTGTTTCTGACTCGATTCCCCGGTGAGGCATTCGTCTGATTCTCCAGATTCACGATGGCTTAAGAGTGCAGCCGCGGATGGTTTTCCAAGATCAACATTAATAAATAATTTGATACAAAATAAAAAAGGTCAAAAAAGCAGAGCGCCAGTGCTTCACCTCAATCCTGCTGGCTGCACATGGAAAACCAATTACTGTGTTTTTCATGCTTTCGCCTTACATTTTCATTTCCAATGAATCAAAAGAGACATTATGTGACTCCCCTCATGCGGTGCGTTTAATACGCGGTGGTGACAGCTTCTTTTCCAGCATTGAATATTAATGTTCACACGCTAATAACACGGTTGTTTTTACTATTTGCATATTTATTCAAGTTTGGAATATTCTATGACCCTAGAATGCAAATATATGCTTCCGCATACATAACCAACTCACACGCGGCTCAATAACGGCACTTAACACAACACAAGCGAACCGATATAGAACAGTGACGTGTTCTAGAACAGTGACGTGTTCACTTGTATTTCACTGGATTCACAAACTGTAAAACTCTGAAAATAAACGACTGGCATTGTCATCATCAGGAAAGTAATTGTTTTATTGCGAAAGAGTTCCAGTTATTAAATTTGGCCAAATGCCGACTTGTTGGTTGAGCTCATGAGCTCTGAAGTATCCGATATGACGAACGCACAATGGAGAGGAAAATGGTGTGCAGTGTTTGTTGTGTGTGTGTGTGTGGTGTGTGTGTGTGTGTCAGGGAGAAGGTGAGCATGAGGCGTCGTGTCAAACCAAGTCATTATAACACGCATCACTCTCCTCTCTCTCCCTCCTCCCCATCCCTTCATCCCTTCATCCCGTCATTTGAAGTCTTTTATGACACCTCGGGGTCTCGAAGGTGGTTACTCACAATACAGAGACTGTACTGTCTGCGGCGACGTGTGTGTGTGTGTGTGTGTAGAGGTGTAAGTGGTTTCACTCCCGTCTCTCTCTTCTCTCTCTCTCTCTCTCTCTCTCTCACTTTGTGGTATCATCAGTCTCAGTCCCTCAATGATGGAGCACAGCCGAGACTTCCTCAGTATTCCCGTCTGTGTGTGTTGTGTGTCTGTGTGTGTGTGTGTGTGTGTGTGTTGGCAAGTGTAACCATCAAGTGAGGTGAGGCTGGTGTCGTATTTTTAGCCCGGTCCTTCACAGTGACAAATGCACACACTTTGCTAGCGATAACCTGACTGACAGACTGACAGAGGCAGAGTTGTGATGTGAAATTAAAGTCAATGTGCACTAGATGACTACAGGTGAAAACACACGCAAGTGATTCCTGGTTTGATCACCGGACGAGAGCAACCTCAGCGTCCACATGCGGTGGTATTGTGTTAATGAGAAGTTAGCAAAGAGAGCTATGTATATTTAACCTAAACTGGGTGGATGTGAGAGAGAAGGATGTGTCCATGTGCAGCGCTTCGGTCCAACACAAAACACATCTGTGTGTGTTTCAGGATATACGGTCGTCCCTGAAAGTCTGTGCTGTGCTTTGCCCTTTAACCCCCCCCGCCCCCCCCCCCCCACCACCACCAGCCGCAGTGCGAGCGGAAGGCTGTAGATCAATGTGACCTCAGCTCTCTTCACTCGTCTTCTCATGTCGTTCTCACAGTCTCCCCGCGCCTCCTCACTTTTATTTATTCCTTATTTTTCCCTCAGCGATGTGCTGGAGAGACGGAGACTAAAACCTCTGGAGAAAGAAAAGGGAGAGAGGAGGGTTGTGAAAAAGAGAAGAGGGAGGGACAGTTATATTTCACAAAATGGAAGGAAGGGAAGGTGTGGAGCATACCAACCATCTGCCCTTGCAGGAGACACATGTGGTAACATTTATAGGTGGCGCATGTGTGACGGCGGCCCTGTGAAATGAATGCGCACCTGTGTTGCTTACGGACATTTTTAAGACTCGCTGGCTCTTCATATCAGTGGTCGGTGGTTTCTACATTCCTGTTTTATTTATTCATTTTTACCCAGCCCCCCCCCCCCCCCCGTTAGTCGGTATAAATTAGCCATGCACTGGCTAGGAGACAAAACCTTCAGCCGCTTTTATCCTGTGAAACGGGAATCCTGAAACAGATGACTGTGTGAATGTGGCTTTAATCGAGAAAGAAACTGGGTTCGTGTAGTTAACAAAAGGGCTTTTTCTGCTATTCAGGACAAAAGTCCTCAATTAGTTACCGGTTCTAAAGTGAGTGAGTGAGATTTTATTCATTAGTATCTCTCTTTGCACACACATGTGGATCTAATTGAGTTCGTTACTCCTTAGAGATTCATGAGAATGAAATAATTCCCTCAGTGACTAAAAGACACTTTCTATTCTTATTTGTAATTTTCCACTTATCAACAAACGTATCTAATTTAGCATTCTAAATCTAATCTAATTTAGCATTGTGATGAAAAAGTTCACAGTCCAACCGTGACTCAGCAACTTTTCATTACCGATAATTTGCTCGGATATCAGCGGGGTCCTCTTCCACCGCTGGAGGGGAAGACGGAACAATAATCCGATCTAATATTCCCCGAGTCTTATCGCGATGAAATCATCTTATTCTATGCATGTCCCAGCCCCCCCCATCTTCAGCCCGTGTTCCTTTGTTTCCCATTCTGTCTGATGTCAGTGGGCTACAGCAGATGGACGGAGGGGGGGGGGGGGGGGGGGGGAAGAAAGAGGGAACAATGAGAGGAAGAGGAGATAAATAATACTGTGATTATTAGATTTAGTAAGTTTGCGCTGCAGAGAGCATTCCTGACGATTAGAGAAGAAGGGGAAGATGTAAAGAGAGTGTGTGTGTGTGTGTGTGTGTGTGTGTGTGTGTGTGTGTGTGTGTGTGTGTGTGTGTGTGTGTGTGTGTGTGTGTGTGTGTGTGTGTGTGTGTGTGTGTTCTAGATATGCACTGTTAGATCTATTAGATTGACTTAGGTCTGAATATGAGAATTTGTTTAAAACTACATAGAGATGCTTGGACATGCATGTGTTGGTTTCACATACTTAATTGCAAAAAAACAAGGTAGAAAGTTCAAAAAGAACAAAGATGGACAAATGACCGAAAGTTAAAAACAAAAACTTTCCAAAACTGTTATCTGGACATTAACTTTTTGGATTGCTTTTAGGAAACGTGTGGGCGTTGTGGTGAGGAGAGGAAGGGACAGTACAGAGACAAATAATAATCACTACACCGTCCACATCGTCTGTAGATAAACAAGGAAATGATGCACACACACACACACTTGGACTGCCCGACATACACGTGGTATAAAAAATAAACTGTCGGATCGCTATCTGGTGTTTTTATTTAGCGATCCCGCCAACACGTTTTGTGATAGTTGGTATTAAAATTCTCTTTTTGGCCTCTCTCTCACACACTGGAAAAACCTCCGTCTGGCCGGCTTAAGCCCCCCCCCCCCCCCCCCCCCCCCCCCCCCCGCTCCCTGCAGGGCTCAGCGAGAGGCTGAGGGGATTTAGATTGTACAATACTGACAGATCTTAACCGACTCACGTTCCCTCGCTCCCCGGAATAAAGTATGTAAGGGGGGAAGAGAGGAGAGATTAAGAGGTGAAGGAAGAGCCCGAAATGAGAGAGATAAGAGTGACGGATGAAAGAGGGGGAAAAAAGGGGGGGGGGGGGGGAATAGTAAAGACAAAAGTCTACGAACTGAGTGTTGATGGTTGTTCATCCATCAAAGTGCTCCTGCGAGCGTGTATATGCACAGGAAGTGATGCGTGATCTAATTGCTTGTGACTCGTTATCTCTCTGCAGACGCAGAACCGGATGAAGCTGATGGCGGACAACTACGAGGACGACCACCTGAAGGTCTCCGCGCCGACCTCTGAGCAGCCCAACAACCACAAGCCCTCGCCGGACCAGGTGAGCAGACAACCCCACATGAACTCACCTGTTTTTCTGCGCTTGCCATGTTTCACTGACACTTTCTACTTCACCAACTAACTTCCTCCTTTTCTCCAAACCCGCGCTGCGGTTGGACCCGACTAACCACTAGGATGATGAGGAGGGTATTTGGGCCTAGCGAGCCAAATGCCTCCTTTCCCTCTCTCCTTCCGCCATTTTGTACAGAAAGGGTGAGCGTCTTCTTTCTCTGGATCACATCACATGTGCTCATCCTTCGCCCTCCATCCTCGCCTTTTCTGTGGTTTTAGCCGTGAGTTTGTGATACTGTTGATGATTATTTCTTCCGTTCTTTCATCAACTTTTCTTCCTCCCCGAAGGCTTTCCTCCTCTTTAGCAGATTGGTTTGTTTTGAAGTCATTCCTTGATCTCTTGTGTGCATTACCTTAACAGGAATGCTTTCAAATCAACTACTGAGTTATGTTCTTTATCCATTTAATATCTCATCACATCTTTTGATTTCAAGCCATCTTCTTCTTCTCATGGTCATTTATTCCAAAGATCTTCATTTGCTTTGTTTATATCCTGCTCTTTTATATGTGTACTCCATCCAAGCGATTAGGTAAGGTAGGATAGAAAAACAAGACATTTGGGTTAAATTACCTTGTCTTTCTGGGGAGGACCCTGCTGAGCCCACTGCCAAATTATGTGTCTGTCCAAGTTTTCTCCCGCATTTCTAAACATAGTTTGAGCACCGTGTGTCTGTCTTACCTTATGTTTTAAAGAAACTGATCTGTGGCTGAATATCCGTGGTGTAAAAATAGTTTTTTCCTCAGGTCTTCGGCTTCTTTAATGACGTACGTCTGTCTCAGCTGGAAGTTCTCTTATGTGTGGACTATACCTTTAAAAAAAAAAAAATACCGCTTGCCAAAATACTTTCTTTTTATGTTAGTACGGAAACAGGAATATTTCTCTTGAGGCGGCCCATTAATTTTTTATTTTTTTTATTAACTAAAGGGGGTTTCTAGTATTTGGAAGTCCCAAACGTCATTAATTGCTCGTGCTCGACAGCCTTCAAGTCGAGCAATACTTCAAACAGTCCAATTCATTTGAACGCGTTATTCGGAATGAAGTCATTCTTCAGACACAAAAACAGCCCTTGTTGCTTCGCTTGGTGTTTCTACGACCTTCTTGAACACTACAACATGTGAACCTCGGGCTACGAGGTCGGAGTTACTTGTTCCTGGTAAACTCTTAAGACCAGTTACTGAAGATTTGTTTTTGAAATGAGGAAACGCCGAAAATATCTTTTTGCGTCTGGTCTTTGATCTACTGACCGGGCAGTGGAGGCGACTCCACATATGAGCAGCACATGCAGCTTTTTTTGGGGGGGGGGGGGGGGAGCAGCTCAGGTCCGCCAGTGGGATTTCCCATTGGCATGCTAAAAGCCCGAAAGCCGAACAGCGAATCGAAGTCTGACCCCGGTTATTAATCGGCGGTACCCACCTCCCACCCCCCCCCCCCCCCTTTACGCCTTACGCCAGTTTTCACATTTACAGAAGCGGCATGCTTCTCCTCGGAGGCTACGGCGGGTAATTCGCCACAGCGCATTACATCGGAACACTGAGTGATTGTGTCTCTTTCAATAAGGGAATTCTGTTCAACGGTTGGCAAATGAAATGCTCCCGAAACAACCAGGGGAGCACAGGAGAGCACTCTAAATACACACACACACACACACACACACACACACACACCCCATTGTCGAGGACATTTTTACGGTGTGTTGCGTTTTATATGGTCGTCGGTGGTGTGAGATGCACCAGTGAAAAAAGACAGGGAGGAGGTGAAAACCTGTTTCTTTTTCAGTGTTTTAGTTAGTGAGGTTTTTCAATGTTTAAAAAATAAGTTCCTGATTAACGACGTAAAGCTCTGACTTGTTGTATCAAGCAGGATCTCACGTCTGTATGTATTTTTCTTATTTATATTAGAGCCACACTGAAGGTAAAAAAAAAAGAAAAATAGATTCTGACATGTCAGTATAATCATTTGTATAGTTATTCAATCTTTTGTGATTAAATACACCAAATGATGTAAATATAAATATATAAGGTGTCCAGTGAGAGGGGCTAGCTGAATGTCGGTCTTTGGAGTTTGTTTCATTGCAGTGAGACTCAGTGGCAGGAAGGCCTGAGAGGCTCACAAAGACGCACAAACACACGCACACACACTCTGACACACACAGTGGCGTGTAAAATGATGGCCCCTCTGGGATTGTTTTATAGAACATTAAGACATTGGATAACTCCGTGGAGTCATTAGAGACACACACACACACTGCATACGTTGACCATTGCGGCTGGTGTAATACAATAAAAACATGGAGGCACATATAAACTGTATAACTTAATAAAACCAGTAAATCCAAAGGCTTGAATTCCTACACACAGACTTTCAGAAGTCAGTGTTGTTTTTGAATTTCACATTAGTATTCCGAGTATAAATTTAGGCTCTATTTAAATATTGGTTTCTGTTAGTCATTACATATCTCTGGGAAAAGGAAAACACCGGTGGTATTTCACCCTGAATGTCTTCCTTGTATCGCATCATTCTTTCCATTCTTTCTGCCTGTTTCTCGTTTGTCTTGCATTTGATCCACGCAGCGTTGCTGCAGGTCTGACGAATGTCGACAGTTTTTTTTTTTATTTTGAGCTTTCTAAATGAATAGTCTGGATTAAAATGTGTTGGAGAACAGCTGTTACACACCTGTTGAGTATATTTTGAAAGCATGAAAGCCAGGTTTTGACAGACATGTTAATATATTGGCATCTAACACGGCAGTGTCGCAGCAATAACGTCCTTGTTGCATCGGCACACATCATAGCATACGGCTACAGGGTTGTTGTGCAGAGAGGGTCGGTGTATGTACTGCGTATGCATGTACTGTGTATGCATGGATGTACTGTGTATGCATGGATGTACTGTGTATGCATGGATGTACTATGTATGCATGGATGTGCTATGTATGCATGGATGTGCTATGTATGCATGGATGTACTGTGTATGCATGGATGTGCTATGTATGCATGGATGTACTATGTATGCATGGATGTACTATGTATGCATGGATGTACTGTGTATGCATGGATGTACTGTGTATGCATGGATGTACTGTGTATGCATGGATGTGCTATGTATGCATGGATGTACTATGTATGCATGGATGTACTATGTATGCATGGATGTACTGTGTATGCATGGATGTACTGTGTATGCATGTATGACTGTGTATGCATGTATGACTGTATGCATGGATGTACTGTGTATGCATGGATGTGCTGTGTATGCATGAATGTACTGTGTATGCATGGATGTGCTGTGTATGCATGGATGTACTATGTATGCATGGATGTACTGTGTATGCATGGATGTACTGTGTATGCATGGATGTACTGTGTATGCATGGATGTACTGTGTATGCATGGATGTACTGTGTATGCATGGATGTACTGTGTATGCATGGATGTACTGTGTATGCATGGATGTACTGTGTATGCATGTACTGTGTATGCATGGATGTACTGTGTATGCATGGATGTACTGTGTATGCATGTACTATGTATGCATGGATGTACTGTGTATGCATGTACTCTGTATGCATGTACTGTGTATGCATGGATGTACTGTGTATGTATGTACTGTGTATGCATGTATGACTGTGTATGCATGGATGTACTGTGTATGCATGTTTATATGTATTTGACACCGAGGGAAATGGGAGAAACCCCCCCACAAATAAATACATCTATTGTGTGTGTTGGACCTGTGTTGTGTTGCAGTAACACAAAGGAATCAGAATCAAAAGTGACGGTTACTTTGATTTAACGTCAGCTTTCATTGTCGCAGCGATGCTGCCGGGGACGAGTGTGCGATCAGATGTTTTTGCCTGCCAAAAAAAACACCCCCCACATCTCGTTCATTTGTTTGCCAGGATCTTCAAACAGATGAAGTTCCTGAATGATGAATGTTGGATATATATCTATTGTTATAGGATATTATCAGTCTGCAGTGTGTTTTTTCACTGTTTTGACAGTTGAGACTGGCTTTCATATGTAGAGCTGTTAAAGCTGTGTGTCTGGCAGAGACACGTTTCCTGATTTTGCTTTTGTTAGTTTTACGTTCCGTTATTTTAAATACCACGTTTTAGAAACAAGAGCATCCAAGTCACTTTATTGGTTTCAGTAAATTCAGCATACGGGCAACAATGTAACAAGTCTATTTTATTCACAGTATTAAAGGTTACCTTATTATACATTTGACTTTTTAAAATTGTTATCCTTTTTGTTGTCACCGTAACCCAAGCTTGGTTCGGTTAGAATGAGTCAGCGGTGAGCTGAAGCGGCACAGAGTGTCACTATGGGGACTGAATGTTTGCGGTTCAATATTTCTTGCACTGTCATTCAGAGCAGTGTCTAAACTATGCTGAAAGCTTTTGATATTATCTTTTAACAAACGTTGCAAAGCTGCAACATTTTGGAACATGAAATAATTCACACCGACTGAAAGCCAAGGCGCAAAGAGACAGTGCAAACGCGCATGAGATGAAGAAGAGATAGAGAGTGAATGGATCTGCCATGACGCTGGTGAGTGTGTGTGTGTGTGTGTTGAGTGATGATGAGCATGGATCACAAGGTGTGGACAGACCCCGCTGGGACTGAAAATCCTTTACCAACACACACATACAAACTGACAGCCCTCTTAACATGCTTTCTCTGCACTTAAATCCTTCAATTCCCCAAAGGAGAACAGTTTGTCTCTGTGTCTTATCTGTGCGGGTATGTGTGTGTCTGTGTGTGTCTTTGTGGGGGTGTTACCATTCAGCTTGTCTCAGCCTCACTCTCATACTCACAAACACGCACAGACATCAGCGATGGCCACAGTGAGAGACACATTTCACTGCTAAACATCGGAATCAGATCCAAAGCTGTTAACTGTGGATTTTGATCTTATTCTCTGTCACCTCTCCATTTCCGTTTTTGCGTCTTTATTCTAGATCATCGTTTATGTTTAACATCTGCTTGAATTAGCCCAACTCTAATGTCCAGTCTCCGTTGGCTGGATCTACCGTAAGCTGAACTGAACTGATTTTAAGACTTTGCTCGGTGCCGGAAAGAAGCGTACGGCATTTTTACAAAATTCCCTATTTCCCATTAAATACCTTGTTATTTTCTATCTATCTATACTTATTGCAAAAGAGCTGTGTAAAAATCTAAATGTAATGCTCTATGAAATAAACTCATGACTGTTGGGCAGAAAGTAGTGACTTTGGAGAGTCACTAATACGACGTAGCAGGGGTATGGAATATCAATATAGGTCCTTTTTTTAAATGATTTCTTCCCTTTTTGCCTGTAGAAGGTATGTGACCAAGAGAATATTTGTTATTAAATAGAGAGTAAAGGTTTTTGTACAAAGGCCAGCACTATAATTAAAGACTATGCTAGAATAAAATAATGACCAACCGCATTTACTGCTCTCAGACCACGTCCTTCCGTCTCTTACTTAAGTGTTTCCACTGTGGTCAAACCTTGAATTGTCATCCTGTGTCATTACACTTAGTGTACAATAAAATGAATCTTGTCTCATTTTTGCCCCCATCACTCCCTTCCTCCCCCAGATTCTCTCTCCTCTCCTGGATCTCAATCACAACCGCAGTAAACTGAAGCTGTACATCAGCCACCTGACCTCACTGTGTCAGGAACGGGACCCCATCATCCTGCAGGACTTCGCCCCGCCCCCCGCCTATCACCGCTCCGACTCCGCCTCCTGGCACACGCAGGTGCACAGCATGACACAGGAACAGGTGAGAGCTTTTGCGTGCATATTCCGTGTGTTTGATTGGACTTGTGAAACATGAGGGGACGTGCAATGGAATAGAGAGAGGACATTTTTCACTCAGAATTGATAAAACCGTAAAAATCAGCGATTTTGCTTGTGTAATGTGATTACTTTTGTGAGCTTGTGTCGTCGTCCTCGCTCTGTGTGTGTGTGTGTGTGTGTGTGTGTGTGTGTGTGTGTGTGTGTGTGTGTGTGTGTGTGTGTGTGTGTGTGTGTGTGTGTGTGTGTGTGTGTTTTGGAGTAGGGCACAATTGGTCGGTCTGGCAGTTTTTATGCGCTGCCTTTGACGTTATTGAGAGTATTTACTCCAGCAGGTCACCTGACGACAAGCTGCTGGCTTGCACAACAAATCCGTTTTATTTTACAGAGCAGAGCATATTTACTATTTATCTGTCGAATGATTTGTCATCCAAGAGTGGGAGGAGAGCAAAGAATAGGGAAGTGGGGATACAGAAAGGTGAGGCCTCGATGTACCTCCGTTGTCACGGAGACCAGTTGTGTTGATGGATATTGAATATAAGCGGTGTATTATTAAATTTCAAAAATTCGGTGGACGGCGGGTCTCTTTCCTCCATATTGAAAACATATCAGGCGATACATGGTGGCTACATGTGGTATACATTGAAAACCGGTAACCCTAGAACACACACACATACTCGCATAGCAATGTGACAGAGTGTGTGGTTGGGGTGCAGCAGGGCCGCTTTCCTACAGTCCTCATGAAAGCCCTTTTGTACGTCTTAATTCTGGGAAATGTCTCTGTTTGTCTGAGTGCTTCAAGTATGGCACAGTATGGTGTCACTTTAAATAAACGTATGAGTTCAATGAATTAAGATGTTTCAGTGTACTGTTGTACATTAAAGGCCCAGAGAAATGGCTTCCCTGACCTTCACAGAGACAAAATTACTGGACGTATTTTTCATCATCTGGCTGAATGCAGAAAGCAATCTGTGGTCTGGAGGCCGCTGATCCACATTTTTTAAAGAAAAACTTACTCTGGATTAAAAATAATCATGTGGGCAGGCTGCTGTGAAAGCTTGTCCAACAAGATTGAAAGCTTGAGCGACTACTCTGCAGCATCTCATTTCTACCGCATATTTAGGAAAACGTTTCGAAATATTAAAAACATTGTAACTAAACTAGCAAAGTAATGCTACGTTAATCATGCCATATATATATATATATATATATAATTTAATACAACATTTTAGTACGTGTGGTTCTCGTAAAATAATAACAAGAATAGCTCGTTTGCAGAGTGCTCGTTGCGTCAGGGTTGATTGTAACGTTTGCAGAGTAACGGTATGACTTTAATTCTACGGTTTTCGGCTCTTGGATGAAGAAGACTTTTCATTTATCCTCTTCATCACGTTCTCCTCTGCCATTAACTCAACGGCTTGGTTCTTTCTTCGGGGCCTTTGTGTTTTTCTTTCCCCCCCGTAGAGGACCATTTCTTTTTTTCGTTATTTCCCCTCTGAAGTGCCTCCATCACCATTACCTTTTACTCTCACCATCTCTCTGCTTGTCAGTGGAGGTCGAAGATCTAAACGCTAGTGGTTCTTTTGGTCTCTCTGTACTTTTTTTTTGTTTTTTGGTGAGGTGTTTCCCTTAGCAACATCGCATTGCGAATCCTTCTGCCTCTTTCCGTCAAAACCCGGGCCGTATCCAGGCAGCGCCGCTCGGCGCCACGCGTCTGCTTTCAGACCCCGACCCACAATCGCAGACACACACTGCCTGTCTTTGATTCGGGCCCCGCGTTTCTCGTTTTCCTTCATCATGTGTCACCGTCGCCCTGGCTGACCCTCTTAATGCACACACAGACTCCCTCCAGACTGCCATGTGCCTGCCGTGTGCCAGCCTCTCTCCTCTTGTGGTGAGTGTGTGTGTGTGTGTGTGTGAATGTGTGTGTGTTTTACAAGCGTGTCCCTGGCTCTGTTAAAATGCCTGGCACTCTGTAAAGCCGCCGGGATCGTACTAAAATAGCATGTAAAACACACACACACGTAAAAAACCTTCAGATTCTGCGCCCGGCCGCGCGTGCATTAACGCCAACGACCACTGGGGGCTCCGGACGTCAAGCGTTCTCTTTTTAAAAAAAAAATTTTTTTTACGAACTCTCCTGTGTTGTGTTAAACTGGAGCGAGGCCCCGTCGGATGCCCCACGTGAGAACAAGCAAGCCTTTAACAAATGGGCACCCCCGAGTACAGATAAGGTGGTTGCATCAGGAGCAAGAAAGCCTTAAGGAATGAACTCTGCTTCCTGTGCTTTGAACATAAACGCGTCGCAGTAAACGCTAGCATTTGTTTTAACATTTTAACCACCAGTGACTCCAGAGCCTTTTATTACAAAGCGACATGTTGTTCAAGCAGTCTCTAGTTTGGGATAATGTTTGTTCCATTGTTTCTACCTCCAGTTTAGCCATTTGCTAACTCGAATGTCACTAAAACGTTTACATTTCTGTGACTGCTGAAGCATAAACAGGAAAAAAAGAGACGCTTGAGGGATGCCGATGTGGTTCAGCTCGCTACTTTGGTTCAAACTGAAATATCAGCTGTTTGTGTTTACTGGATTCGTTGATCCGCTAATACCTGAAGACGCCTTGTGTCTCGTCTTTCCACAGTTACACTCGAGCTGCCAAAGCCGATAATCTTCGGTAAACATTCGAATGTCCACCTCAACGTGGCATGGTGACCGAAACTAAAGCCCAGGGGGGAGCTGTTAGCTTCACCGGCCTCGGGTGGTGTGTTCCCGTGTGTTTCTCTTTAACCTCAGCTGAACTGCAAAAGTAACACAGATTCCAAAAGGGAGGTTTTACTAAAAGAGCTGTTTTCTTTGCCATGGTCATTATAATAACCTCTACGGCTCAATGACGTCTCTAATGAGCACCGAAGAGAACTGGCATCGTACACATGCATACAGGAAGTCTCTCTCTCTCTCTGGCCTACGTCTACCTTGTGTGACGGTATAAAGAAATCCCCTCTCCCCTGTGTATGCATGTGTGTACGTGAAAAGCTCTCAAAAATTATTGTGTGTGTGTGTTTTGCGTCCGTGTGCATGTACATTCTTGGTGTGCATGAAATGGTCAAATTAAAGAAACGTATTAAGTGTTATTGGCTGTGTTGGACATTATATCGCCGCCCTTATGAGGCCGGTATGGATTGTCAGACCTCCTATCTGCTAAAGCGAGGCCCGGCTCTCCGGGGGAATGACGTGTGTCTCAGCCAACTGGAGCTTGGAGAAACCTCAGTGAAAATCCAGTCCGCATAGTTATACGTCTATAAGTCACTCTAATGAAGGAAAGTGCCACCCGCTCGCAGACGTCAAGTATCATTGTTGTTGCAGCACGATCTCCAAATGGGCGAAGGGAGTGTGTATTTTCACTTTGGCTGGGTGCGCGTACGTTTTCCCTGCACGCCGTGTAGTCAAAGTAACCGAGGCGAATCGGACTAAACATTTGACATAATGACATAGTTACAACTGCAAATAGTTCTGGAATGTCAATCATTGTTGTTTCAGCTCCGCAGCGCGATGCCCCCGCGAGCAAACTGATGCCCTCCACACACGGGCCGACTGCACAGGGACCGTGTGTGTCTGTGTGTGTGTGCGCCTGTGCCTGCGTGTGACGAGCCCTCGCAGCGTCAGGGTCACCGACTGGGGACGTTTTGATTGACGGGAGATGCGCGAAACGGGGGAAAAAAAAGGGGGGCGCGAAGCTGAAATTCAAACATTACAGATTAAAGGTGACCACAGGATGGTTTTCTGTTTAAGCCCCGCCTCCACAGTGTTAAGAGCGTTGCAAAGGAGGGGTGGGGTGCTGGGTGGGGGGGGGGGGTTGTCTAGAGCAGAGAGTCAGACCCATCCATTTGAGCTGCGATGTGGTCTCGGGGTCTCTGGGCTTTCATTAGGGCAGCTCCGCTTCCTGCTCCAAGGATGATTGTTTTCCCTCTACATGCGACGCCGAGGTCCTCCACGACCATTAGACACACACACAGACAGACACAATGAGACGCACATGTCCCACCCTCGGTGCCCATTTCAAGTCCACACACACACACACACACACAAGGGCCTTCACTGGCCATTACGGACTGACTGCTGGCTTTTTATGCAGATTTATTGAATCCAGGCTTAATGGCTTTACCAGTCGACCTTCTTTTACATGCATTTGCCTTTTTCTGTCCTCCCTCGTTGGTCCTTGGTCTCTCTCTCTCTCTCTCTGTCCCTGGTCATCACTCTTTCCTCCCCCCTCCTGTCCTCTTCCCTCTCCTCCGGTTCTATTCTTCTAAATCTTGCTCTCTGTCTCCCCTTTCGCTGTTGTCACTCACTCTTGGTCAGTCTGCCCCCCCGCCTCCTCCACCCCCCCCCCCTTTTCAGCTCCCGGCTCCACAATCAACGCCTTGCTTTTTCATCCTCTATCTGTTCTGCCTCTCCGTCCGCTGTGGAGAGACAAGCCGGTGACGGTGACTCTGCAGAAAGGCAACCTCTGTAATCAGTGAGACTGAGATCGCAGTCTTTGAGATGTACCGATGGCGAGCGTTCACGGGGGGTCCTGTCGCCAAATAAGAAGAAATGCACATTAAGTCTGTGGTAGCGATTGAGGTGACAGTGGAGGCTTTATGGAGGGAACAGGATGGGAATATCATGCCAGCAATAAGACTGCATCTTCTTTGCAATGACATTTTATTTTTACGTCTTCATATTAACGTCAATGATCTATTCGGAGACTTTGTCTCTCTTAAGCACATTCACATGAATTATTTCCATGCTGTATGATGGCTATGTCATGCAAGTATTTTTAATACTGAAAATATGGTGAGTGGGGGTTATATTACTTTTAATGGGGAAACTCTGTCTTGATTTAAACACTTTTATAAGCAGCCTGTATGGTCACTTCGTGCCTCTTCCTCTCAGTCATTATGCCAATATTAGATTTTTGGCCAAATACAATTTAGTTGAGACCAAGATAAACAACCAATACCCCAGATATCTATCTCTCAGATCACCTGTTTTTAGAAGCACCTCAGGCTTCCCTTTGTCTCGTTTTTTTCTTCCTTTTTTAATTCCAGTACAAAGCAACACTGTAGTTTTATTTCCCCCCCCCCCCGATTGGCCCACTGGGAGGTTACACCTATACACAGTCAGTCGGAGTCTGTTTCTGCTGTTTATTTCTGCAGCCATTAGTGCTGTAAGTCCGGCCCCAAGTAGTAACTCCTAGAGGACCAGTTTACGGTTTAAGTCTCTTTTTTTAAATTATTATTATTATACGCTCCGTAATCTCCTGTTCTCGATAAAGGTGTTTTCCGCGGTAGTTAGCAGACTCCACGAGCCCACCTCCAGCCGCCCTCTAACCGGCATTAATAACGGCTAAAGTAAATGCCGAGAGAAGTGAACTAATGTATCGGCTTTATTGAAAGGAGGGACGGGGGATTGGGCCGTTCCCTTCCTCGCCAATTACTACAAGTCGCAGGACCGGTGGGTTTAATCTCCTGTCCCCCTTCCTAACTAACTGCTCCCAGGGGCCAAACGTCTGCATATGAGCATGTGATCAAATGAGCCACCAAATGAAAAGGGGCAAATGAAATGGCCACGTTGCTGTACGTTCTTGTGTTTCTCCTCAGCTGCCCGTGCTAAAAGGAGTGCAGTATTGTTTTGGTCCTCCAGGTTCACGTCCTCAAGCTCTATTCCCCCCCCCACACCCCCACACAGCTCGTTAGCCTGCATTTTAAGCCGAGGCCGCCCGGCCTGTAGCTGTAATGAAGCAGGACAGAGCACGCGCACGTTTGGTCACATGTCTCGGGCGCATTTGGGCCCGGCGCGGTCGGGAGGCCACCTTGTAAAGCAGACTGCATACAGTGTAAAGCTTGTGAGGGCCTAATGGTTTGAATAGAGACCGGAGGAGAGACAGGGATTATAATGGCCAGAGTGGGCCTATTATTCCTCTTCCTTTGGCTCCCATTCATAACGGTGTTTCTATAGGGCTGCTGCTGAGGAGTCTGGAGCCTTTTTAAGCCCCTTGATCCTATCTTTACTCATGCAACTTGGTGCTTATTGCTGAGGAATATTAGGTCAAAACTTGCCCTCCGGACCCTTTCTATGTCCCTCATCCTCCCCCCATGTTTCCCTCCTGGTTTTGTCTAAGTAAGAGCCTCTCGTCAAGGTTTTTCACTTTTCACCTCAATTTCGGTTTTCTTTCCCTCCAACTTTCCTCCCAAACAGCGCTGTGATGTCACTTGCACTTTGTTCTTTTACCTTTACGTGCTAATGTTCAGACCAGTACTTGCAGTGACAGTCGAACCATTCAAACCTATTTGAGATCCACCGGTTATTTGTGCAGTGGGTTCGCTGGGCCTCACCAAGGAGCCCTGATCTATGCAACTCATGACTCCTACACTGCAACATCATTTCCTCTAAATCAGTCAAAACAACGTGACGTTCCTTATCGTTTACTTAACATACGCTGCCACGAAGTGAACGCACAGTTTCCTGATGAAAACAGACCTCTGGCCCTCGGAATCATCTTTAACTGGAAAGATGTCATGGAGTTCCTTTAGTAAGACGTGTGTCTGCAAAAGGAAGAGCTGATGCACTCCGGTTAGATCATATATGTGTACTCTCTCTCCCTCTCTCTCTTAGTCTCTCTGCCTCTATCTCTGGCTGCTGAGTTATGGTTTCTTTAGAAAACATTAGCATTCCTCTGCAAAGAGGTTCAAGCCCTGCAACGTGCGCACAGGGGTCAGTGTGTGCGTACACAAACACACATCACCCTCATCCTCTTTTTTAAGCTGATAACGTGTGTGTGTGTGTGTGTGTGTGTGTGTGTGTGTGTGTGTGTGTGTGCTCTTCCACAGCCCTGATAAGGCAGATAATGATCCATCATGATAATGGAGCTTTAATGGCTGCAGTAAAAATCATCCCCGAGAATCTCTCTCTCTCTCTCTCTCTCTCTCTCTCTCTCTCACTATGTCACTCTCTTTGCTTCCCACAATCCTCTCCTGTCACTCACTTAATCGTAAATTGAGCTTGCAACATTACATTTTAGCGTCATGTCGAACACCAAAGCACTGACACCTACACTAATGTTTCTCCCAAACAGACCCAAACGTTGACAATCAAATACACACACACACACACACACACACACAAAGACACACACAAGATCTGGCGCGCTGCCTTGTTGTGTTATTTCATGTCTCCCTGACCACTTGCACTGTGATTACAGACATCATCTGTTGGCACAACGCCGTCCAAACGAAGGCCTCAGAGCTGGAAACTGTATCATACAATATTGTTTATGTTCAGGTCATGAATGAGCGAGACATTGAACGTAGCAGGAGAGGACGAAGATCAAAGTACAATTACTTTCTGTACGGAAAGGGGACTTTTTATATTCCTCGCTAAGTCAATTGTGGTGATTAGACGCAGCTTTGCATCGGAGTCCATCGGGGCCTGGTTTTAAACATGTGATACCCGGTTTACACGTCTCATTGCTTCTAATCGTGGTCCAGACGCTGACTAAACCATCAGTGTCCTCACATGCAAGTATGTTCATGAGTTCACCACCAAATAGTTCTGTCGACAGTTTAAATCAGCGGTTCTCAACTTGTGGGACAGGGCCTCCTACGCTGGTCACGTGATCAATGTAGTGGGCCGCAAGATGAATAATGGACCACATCATCTTGTGTTGTCCCGTTTTATGTATATGGCATGATGCGATTGACCCGTCTAATCTCGATTGCAAGCGTCTCTCTCTCTCTCTCTCTCTCTCTCTCTCTCTCTCTGGTGGAGGTCAAGGCCGGGCGACTCTAATCTTTACTGCCTTGTTTTGAAGTTGAATTGCATGCAAACACACACACAAGGTGTTGGGCGTGAGCCTGGACGTTACGGATCGGGATCGCAAACATTTCGCACACCTGCACAGAGGAGGGACAGAGTGATGGAGCTTCACACTCTCCTGCTCCTCCTCCTCTTTCACTCACTACTGTCATGTGTTTAAAGAAGAAATTGCCCTGTGTTTACTGACTTTGAAAAATGATTGAAGTCGATGTAGCAGAGCTTTGAAAACAAAAAATGAAAATCCATGTAAACACACATACAGCATTGCCAAAGCAGAGTTTAAATATTGACCTAAACTTGTCACAAACGCTCCAAAACTAATGTAGCAACATAACAGATGGAGGAGGTACTATATTCTCATGTGATTTATTGGGCACATTTTCATTAATCATCAGAAGTATCATTACTTACAGCAGTTTTAAACATGAATAAAGCCGCTGTAACAGAAGATACCCCTGAGATCTGCTGGCAAACAGATGAGAGTACAGGGAAGAGGTTAGGACTTAACGAGGCAATATTTTTTGCCAATATCGGACCCAGGCCTCACAAACACACACGCACACACACACACGCACACCAACACAAATGTCGGCTTGTGTTACATGACTGTTTGAGCCGTACTCCTTATTGATACAGATGTATTGGTCATTAAGTCCGTTCGGTTTGACGTCTCAGCTCGGCCGCAGCCAAAGAAAATATCATCAGCGCTCTCTCTCTCTCTCTCTCTCTCTCTCTCTCTCCGAAATGTTCCAGTCGGTACGGTCAGAAAGAGCTACATTGTGGTGTTTTCAGATTACAGTCTCATCTGTGTGTGTGTGTCTGTGTCTGTGTGTGTGTGTCTTCAACATGCTCCGTGTCATCCGCCGGGCTTCATGGGGAGTTTGGTCTGTGTTTGTGTTTAATGTCCGTTTTGCTTCTCTTTCTATCATGAAACATGGAATTTAAAGGAAGAGTGAAATATGCTTTTTTCGCTGTCCTGCCCTGGAGAGAAAAGATCACCTCGCTGATATTGGTTTTCACATTTGTTCAGTGGATATAAAGCCAGTTGGCTTCGGGAGGAAACAAAAAATTCACACCACCAGCACCTTGAAAGCTCGCTAATTGACTCGTATACCACATGTGTTTGACCTGTGTAAAAAGCTGTTTGTAAAAACAAAAACGTGCTGTTTTATAGGCCGTAAGAGTAACGAATGCACCAAAGCAGGAAGCGGCCCGGCACAACGTTTTCACACAGCAACATTTGTGAACTTTAACACAGTAGGCAGTAGGTTTGTTATCTTTCTCTTTCCAGTCGCTGTGCCGAGCTAATCTAACCCGTTTCATTTGTGTGTATCCCCCTAAGTGACGAACCATTGCTTTACATTCTACGTTGGCCTAATGGTAGCATAAGGGTTTTAAAAAAAACGTCTAAAATCCCACCGTCTCTCTCTGTCTCTCTCTCTCTGTCTGTTAGTTGGAGGCGGAGCTAGCGCGGTGCGAGATGGAAGGGGCGGAGCTCCAGGAGTACGCCAACCAGGTCCTGCAGCAGATCGCCGAACGATGCCCCGACATTTTAGAGCAAGTGGTCAACGCACTCGAGGACAGCTGCTGACGCACGAGTGCACACACACACACACACACTCACACAGTGACAGAAACACACAAGCTTATTCTGCTAGACACATGTTGCTCCCCGCCCATCTGAATTTTGGAGGGGGAAAAAAAAAACAGAAAAACATTTTTCCGACGTGTCTTTAGTCTTTTAATCATTTGTAACACACAGTGCCGGCTGAGGGAAATGTTGTGCGTTGTGCTTGGTTGCCATGCATGTTAATCGGAAGTTGTTCATGTTAGACATGTAACATGTATTTTTGTTACTACTTTGGAACAGAAGCCTTCACTGCTCTCGCCGTCCTTCCACAGCAGACTTGTTATCGTGACTTGATGTATTTCATGGAGGGGGGGGGGGGGGGGGGGCTGTTTCTGATACCAGACTTACATGCCGTCACCACGTTGTTATTTGGTTACGATTCAAAGGTGTGTTTATTTCAGCTGCCTTTGATTCTTTACATTATTTGCTGCTAACTTTTAGTGTTTTTTTTTTCTCTGATGAAACTTTCCATCTCGCAGTTTCTTTCAGAAGTAACCTCTACATAGTTGTGTATATTGTAAAGCCAGAACTTTAATTAACAGCTTTTATCGGGGGGGGGGGGGATCGTGGTACTTTGGTCCATCTTTTTTGTCCCATTATTGATGAAAGGCACCACAGTAGATCTCGCAGTACTCCCTTTATTAAAAAACACCCGTGTAGATATTTGGTGTTTCTTCTTAACGGAAAAAAACATTCTGTCCTGGTGAAATTAGGTTGTGTTCAGACAATCCCTCACTCACCGTTTTGTGACAATCCTTTTAGAGTCATCATGGAGAAATCAGAGTTCATTTCCCCTGATTGAAGCATTTTATTTCATGGGAGGAAGGGAATATATTATAATGTTTTGCTTTTGGTAAGATATATATATATATATGTATAAAAAAATACTGATCTTGTTTAATTGCAGATATTGTCATGTATTTGTTGGTATGATACACAATGTGTCAAACTTTATTATAATTTTTTCCGTGATTTGCAAGTAACCACAGATACGTTCTGCGAGCAGGAGGCTGCCACTGGGGACATAATATTGCACCTAAAAGAGGCTCCGTGTCCACCGAAGAAACGTGTGTGTATATATATATATAAATATATATACTATATATATATATATATACAAGTTTGTTTGGTCTAATACTGTAGTGAGTGCTGAAACTGACTGGCAAAACACGACTGTCTAAAGACGGGGATTTACACCATCTGTCTGAAAAAAAACAAATAAAATGTGTCACTATCTGCACCTCAGATGGGTTTAAAAAAAAAAAAAGCCCAAATGTGTATAAAAGATGACTTTCATTCCATAGTATGACATACAGTATCTGTTTTATGAGGTGTGGGAGCCTCAAATGTCACCGTTTTTTTTTAAATTGATCATCAGTAGTTTGACACCTGGTTCTTATTTTGGAATGAAACCATCAGATATGAGCTTGTGTTGTAAATCCAGTATTTCGTTGTCTGTTTTATACTGATAATGTTATGGAGCAGTGAGGACTTGTGGATGGGAAATAATGGAATGGAATAAAACATGAATTTATCTTTAATTTAAACCGGAAGGATTCTGTCCGTGATTTGATGGCAGGTCTCAGATCTGTGACACGTTCAATCAGTTTAACCAAATGATCAATATTCTGTCTCCTAATCGTTCTGGTTTCATAGGATCTCTTTGCTGAGGGTTACAAAAACAGGCCATAAAAAAAAGAGAAACCAAAATATCCTTTTCATCCCTTTTAACTGTGACACCTGGGATTAATCCTCGCTCCCACACACCTCCACTCAATAAGTGTCTGTTAGATAGAAGGTGTGTTTTCTCTTCGTGCTTGATAAAGACAGAGCTTAGATCATTAGTCCTTTTGTCTCATTTCCTTACTCTTTGTGACCTCTCCTTCCCCTGCGTTCCTTTCATCTCCCTCTAGACTGGGCTCCTTATCTTGTCACTAGTGGTTTATTTTCCTACTCGCCCACAATAATGACGTTGTTCCATCGCCCCTCATCCTGTTCCAGTTCTTTACACACACACACACACACACACACACACACACACACACACACACACAGTCTAGCCATACCATTGCAATTGTCTGAAAGGGATAGTTTGGATTTATCAAGTTGCACCGCAGAGGTTGGTGTGTTACTACCTACAGCCGATTTAAAGGGGTACCAGCGCGGACTGAGATACATTTAGGCCCCTTTTTGTTGCTCACGCGAATAACATCAAGCTGTAGAGGTGAAAATATGCTAAGTACAGTGCACACTAACACTGATACTGATACCTATTCCCAAAGGTCAGCCTCTCTTGACTCACTGTAACAATAAACCTTAAACATTTGTTCGGTGCTCAATTGGGGAAAAATAGAAATGTTGTGTGTTTGTGGTATAAGAGTGACACAAGAAACGAAAACACACCCACTTCCTCACTGTTTGCATCCTGCACGAATACGGCAGAAGATCAGTGCTACGCGTTCACTCAACTCTCGACTGACCTTGAACCTTCACCTTGACCCGACTTGTGTGTGGAAACATTCCCCCCCGTTTCTCACACACAATAAAACACTCTGCAGTGAACTCCCTGACGGTGTGTGAACGTAACACATGTGCCGATGTTTACCTCCACACATGGCAACGCTGCGCTCGGTGTGTCGGTACCTGGGATGGGTTTTTTTTTTTTGTTGTTGCGTGGAAGCATCCGTTCTGCTTTCTCCATCTAATGTCCTAATAAAAGCCGGTGGAGGGAGACCGAAGGGAATGGATGCCGTCAGAAAGAGGAGGAAGAGAGTTACGCATGTCCGACCGCCTGATTTATGGCGTGGAGGAAAGAGCGGAGGCACCAGATACCCTCCTCCTCCTCCTCCTCCTCCTCCTCCTCCTCCTCGTCCTCGCGGCTCTGTGTCTCGTCTCAGAGCGCAACATGTGACATGTGCTCACACACCGCAAGTGTGTTCAGGAGAACGGCACACTGATGGGACATTTCCCTTAAAACCACGTCTAAGATGCAGAATAAATCCCCTCGGGGGGGTTCTTAGTGTACCACGGTGAAACTTAAAGCTGTCTGTGTATAATATGTTCTGAAAGCAGGCTAAAGCCATGCTGTCAACAGTTTAAAATGTCTCCACGTGGTCGACAGGCTTCACATGACAATTCTTACATTCAATCACAAAATGTAAATGACGTGGATTGTTTTGTATGTTAGCTTGAAAACAAATTTACACCATTGGTATTTAAATGTATTCTTTGATCCATTTTTTTTTTTAAATTTAATATCACCTCATTGCTTTGCTTTGGCGCATTTAAACACGCCTGCCTTTGCGCGATCGATAAGATCCCGCCGATATCGGGCCGATGTCCTTGAGATAACGTTTGAACATTTAGTAAAAAATAAAAAAATAAATCCACCTGCATCCAGTCTTCGCGAGGAGGACCTGAGACACCGCGAGAGGCGGGGAGGGGCAGCGGAAGTGTGCAGAGGGCCTGCCCTGTGCTTTGGCTAGATGTGGTTTCAATCATCACACATCACATCGCACACGAGTGCAAAAAAAGAAAAAGAAGGAGAGGGTGATGGAGAGAAAGAAAAAACAGAGGAGAGGCAGAGCCGAGACCAAAACAAACAGCGGCTCAACCTAAAACACACACGCCGCGTCTGTATTACAAGTCTTCAGGCTTAATAATTAATGATTTCAGTGGTGGTTTGAAGGGATAATAAACCTGTTGGTTGTTGGTTTTGGATGTTTGCTCTTTGTAGGCCTTGTTTTTCAGCGTGAAGTCAAATGCCCTTCTGACCTGCCGGTGGGATGCATGCGGGGAAGAAAAGAGAGAACCGACAAGATGGAAGCAACAGAAGAACGGCGGGGGCCAGCAGGAAGACACCCGTGAAATGAAAACGACGTGAGAGGAGGAGCGGAGCTCCTAAAATAAGCTGCTGGCCACAGAGAGCCCAAACATCCACCAACAGAGAAGACATTTCTCCTTATCTTCTGCTCCTCCTCCGGCTGTGCATTCCTGCGACTTTTATTGCCTTCTGAGAAAATGTCTCCCCCCCCCCCCCCCCCCCGAGCAGCCATGTCCCAACGAGCGATGGGGACGGACAGATTCAGCTTGTCAGTGATTTATAAGGGGCGTCCCCGTCTAAAGCAGCCGAGGCCAGTTTTGAAATGTCCACATTGACCCCACCGGTCAGTTCTCAGGAAGGGTCAATGCCTTCAGTGAAGGGAACGTATTGGCTGACAATTCGAGGCGTATAAGTTCAGGTTTCCCATTTACACAACAGCTCAAATAATAGAAATACACAGAATGGCCTCAAATTCACAATATTAGTATTTTTTATCATTTAAATATAGTCCTATTATACATCTCTATGGCCTTTAGCTTGAAAACAAGGCAACTCAGGCTGATAAATAGATGTAGGGAGCGTGTGAATTTTAACAACGCGTCAGTTTCACCAACCGCGATTGTAATGAGCAGAATGTTTTATTATTGATTTCACTACGGAGACCCAACGTGTGCCAAAGCGATCAGGACGGCCTGGTGGTGGTCGAGGTGTGACCCCCTTCCTCGTCGTGTGTACTTTTGCTCTCCAAAAAACGAAAAACGGAGGCGAAGGTTCGAATCCCGCCTCTCGCCACGCTTTTGGAGATGTCTCAGGGTTTCCTGGTTGTAGAGACACCTTTCTTAACCCCTGCGTGGGTGGAGAGGCGGCACGGACACAGCATCGGAGGGAAGTGCTTCAGTTTCCCTCCAGCCTGTTGCGTAGCCCTCGTTTCCTCGGTCTCAAACTTCTCGCTCGATGCGTAAAATGGAGAGCACCCTCCTTCCCGTGCGCCCTCCTCCTCCTTCTCCTCCTCCTTCCTCCCCTCCCACCCCCACCGGGCGCGTAATTAGTTGGAGAGCTTTCGGAAAACTTGTGATGGCCGTGGAGAAATCTCACTTTATGTCCGACACCTGTTGCCCGAGGACACCGCGCGCATAGACGCACGCCACTCGGCGCGCGTTCCACTGATATCCGACCGCATTTCTACACTCACTCGTACAGGACACGCTCGGACATTTTGGGTACCGACCGGTCCGGGGCTGCGCTGCGCTCCCACGATAACCGTCCTGTGCCATTTCTGTGATCGAGCAGCGAAAGGGAGGTCATTTGATGTGACACCCGTCTGCACAGTGAGCGCCCTGCAGCAGGCTGGACGGGGGTTCCCTTTTCCAAAAAAAAAAAAAAACACGGACTTGTCTGTAGTTTCCCTGCGGGACAGAGAGACACACTTTTCGGACTTGAGCGCTTCGGACGGTGGGAGGACAGCGTGTTTTCTTGGAGACAGAGCAGAGCAGGTAGGAACTAACACCACGTTCGGGGTTTCTTTTTTTTGGATGAAAAAGTTTTCAAAGGGAGGATTCCACGGAGCAAAGTCACCTTAAAGAGTTCGGTGGACACACTTTTTTCATGTGATTTGACACCTCAGGAGGGTTTGTCTGAGATACACATTGATTTCAACCTTTTGATAATGTGTGTGTCATATTTTCTGACACACACGCACAACTTAAATAGTTTTACATGGAGATTTATTGAACTCTTGAACTTTTGAGTCACTTTGTACATTCCTACCAGGATACAGCAGATAGAGGAGGGTGCTGGTTCAAACTTGTTCTACTAGGCCGCTCAATTTGAACTTGTAAAAGTTTGGTCCCCACAACGTTCCGTTGTCACGGTGTTCTAACAGAATGAGCTTATTTAATGACTTTGGCTTGCACATGACAGTGGTGAAATGCTGTGTGTGTGTGTGTGTGTGTGTGTGTGTGTGTGTGTGTGTGTGTGTGTGTGTGTGTGTGTGTGTGTGTGTGTGTGTGTGTGTGTGTGTGTGTGTGTGTGTGTGTGTGTGTGTGTGTGTGTGTGTGTGTGTTTGAGATCTGCCAACCCCATTGCCCTAAATGAAGGCAGTCCTCTTGCATTGCGGTGGAGCCCGGGACTATTTTGGTCGAAATGTTGCACAAATGTTTCTCTCAGTGTGGAGAAGTTGCTCTGCCAGCCTTCATCTGGGCCGCAGGCGCCTCTCCGCTGCACACTGACACCAAAGTGACCGGCTCCGGGGAGGAACCAGGTTCCCTTCATGGTAAACACAAAGCGGGAAGGAAGGTCTCTCTGTTTGAGGGTAAAACGCTGGCATATAACAACGGATTGTGACAAACTGGTTTTGTTTTATGAGCACATGGTGGCAAAACATCATAGATGCCCCGAGCTGAGACTGTGGAGGAGGGGGGACATCGTTGAAAGATAACTTAACTTCTGAGGAAAAGCAGAAAGTGGACTTCAGTGTTGTGTGGCTTTTATTTAAGAGGGTTTTATTGACAGGGAGTTTCTGAATATTCCGTCAATACTTTAATAAATAGATTCTGTTAACAAGAACAAGAAACCTTGACTATCCCTGCAATAATATTATTGTTATTTGTTCCTTTTTCTCTGCTCGGTAAGAAGACGTTTCTACATCACATTAGAGGCTTTATGCCTATTTTTTGTTTATTTGACATGTTTATCTCAAGGGCAGAAACATAAAAAAAATCTTTTGTAATGGTCCTTGATTTAATCTGGCAAATATTGTTGGGATTGACAAAAACATTTGTAGAAATGACATTTCCAATAAAATAAAAAAAAACTCATCATCTTCCTTCATAAGAAGCCGTCTGATTAACTGGGAACATCGTTGTTGTTTTTAAGGTGCAAATGGTGCACTAGTGAGAGGCACGTTTTTTTTTTTTCCCCCTTCATCTGGCAGCACATGCGAAGCTTCTGACAGAACGTCAAGGTCGTCTCTGGTGGTGACGTCTCCGCTTCGCCTCGCACTCTTTATGGCCTTAAAAGCCTGAGACCCACCTGAACTGTGGCGCAGATTGACAGCAGGGCTGATAAAACCCGAGGAAGTGGGCGGGGGGGTAAAGTAAAGTTAGATGTGTAGATAGAGGTGCTGAAAAGTTTCCTGTCAACAAGTTAGCCAATGCAGTGATACAATCTCTCTTCCTCCCGCCTCCCGTCCACCAAGAACACTTCTGGTCCCCCCCCTCCTCCCCATCATCTCCACGCAAAACCCTTATCGCCTCACCTGAGAGACGGGACGCTTTCCTGGTTGTGCTGCTCCTTCTGAACAAGCTGCACCGTGCAAATATGGATTTGTTTCTCAGGAAGAAGAAGCCGCTTTTCCCGCGTTGTTCTTTTCTTTAACCAAACACAGAAGTGCTGCTTGAGCGTCTTGTCCCTTGGGACTCACTAATTAGGGGAGGGGAGTGTGTGTGTGTGTGTGTGTGTGTGTGTGTGTGTGCTGTGTGTCCCCGCGCTCGATATATGAGAAGATGGGATGTCTGGGAGCGTCAATAGATCCTCGAGGTCATTGTGACGTCTGTTTTTTTGAGTGTGTGGCCCCCACATGATCAGACACAGTGGGTTCTGGAGTAAGATGGAATATTTCCCCCGAAACAAAGACCGTCGAGGAGACTTCTCACAAACTTTTTTGTGTGTGTTAAAATGTATGTGTGCATGTTTGAAGGGTCTGTACAGGAGGGGGGGGGGGGGGGGGGGGGAGACACTGGATGTGTTACATGTGTGTATTTTTTCCCAGTGGGAGCACTAATGACTAACGCGGACACGCACAGATGGTGGTCCATGTTAAGAGGATGGCCTCTTCAGTTGAAGGGCCAGTATTTTAAACCCAGGCTTCTGATTGGTTAACTTGAATCCAGGGAATTCCTCCCAGGACAGTGTGTGTGACAGCATCTGGCTGAACCCCCTCCTCTCCTGCTTTTATGTGTTGTGTGTGTGTGTGTGTGTGCGGGCCTTTTGTTTGCATATATATTTAGTCCATTTTGTCTTAAGGGTAAGGATGGAGATATTTAGATATAGTATATTTATTTATTTTTACAGATGAAACAATAAATCAGGCAATTATGAAAATGATCAATATTTTACTAGGTTGTAATGTGGTGACGTTTGAGAATCTAAGATTCGTTTTAAATGTTACGAAAATATGTAACGTAGACTTTCTCTTCGTGGAAGACCAGAAACATCCTCATAGGAGACAGATGAAGAACATACTTGGAAAAATAAAATGTTGGTCAAAATGTGACCCTGTGGTATTCCTCACCCTGCCCCCACGCCTGCGTGTGTGTGTGTGTGTGTGTGTGTGTGTGTTCTGGGCTCTTCTGGGTCTGGCGGTCCGAGGGTTATGGTAGTGATGTCATCGGGGCAGCAGGGTGGGGTGACGTGGGGTTAGAATTTGGCAGAGGCCGTGACTCCAGCAGCACTCGAGATGTGTCTGACCAGGATGTGTGTGTGTGTGTGTGTGTGTGTGTGTGTGTGTGTGTGTCATCTCGTGACGTGACGGTCTCCAGCTGTATGCTTGCACTGTCCTACACTAATCCTAAAAGTGGTTTCTGGGACACTTTATAGAGCGACACAATGGGGACAGTCACAAACCACGACGCGCGCGCATCACGTGACCCGAGGAGCGTCACAAAGCCTCACCGCCGGGGGGCCCTGCGATTCAAACCTCCTGTCACTCGCTTTTCCGAAGGTTTTTCCCCAGCAACCACGTGCCAGAAAAGGTAGGCAACACGAGTGGTGGAAACTGTGATGCGACGTAACGCGGGGAGCGTGCGTCCCGTGCTTCAGGCCGCGCGCCGCTGCACGAGCGGACGTGGATCGGAACAACCGCGCGAAAAACACCGAGATCCCTACAGAGGCGGCCTTTCTCCTCTCCTCTCCTCTCCTCTCCTCTCCTCTCCTCTCCTCCCTTCTCTCCTCTCCTCCGTTCTCTCCTGTCAGCTGACCCGATGCGGCTGATAAAACTGTCAACAGCACACCTGCACCGGGTCGGAAAGTTGTGTGAGCCGCGCGCACACTCCTGGCCATGTATGAACACGAACCCAAACAGATGGGGACAGGAATTCCTATTTAGCGCGTGCTCTCTACAATAAGCCGATTCTTTTCGTCCCGTTTTTTTTTTATATATATATATATATATATATTTTTTACCTCAATGTTTTCCCCAAACACCTCATTTGTTCTTTTCACTTTGAGAAATTGCAGGTTGGAAGTGTTATAATAAAAAGAATAGAGGGAATGTGGTGACTCTGTAGATGCTTTTGAAGCTCACTCCCAACGTTTCCCCGAGCCGATGCACTGGGACGCATTTAGATCTCACTTTTTAAAACAAGAGCCCACGACCCACGTTTTTGTGTATTTGTTTTGGTCCGATCGCTGACACGTCGTCACAATGATGGTAAGACGTGTGTTTTTAAAGTTAATGACTAGCTGCCGCATGACCTCAGGTGGCTTGGCAGGTTTTTTTTTTTTTTTTGGTGTGGGGGGGGGGGGTGAATGTGTGTTCTAAACGCTCCCCTCCCCTTGCTGTGTTGACCCATTGTAAATCATTTCACCCCCGTCACTGTCGGCCAGTCAAAACACGGCAGTGAATGAACCCGTTCAGATCAGCCCGGTGGTCCTCCGCGCGCGCGCGCCCGCACACACGCGCGCACACGCGGACATCTGTATACTTCTCACACATTTGAGCAATGGGAGCACATTGAAGAGAGTTTGGCAAAAACAGGTGGTGTGTGTGCGTGTGTGTGTGTGTGTGATGGTGGTGGAAACGAGGGGAGAAAAAGTCCAGCCCAGAAAAAGAGTGAAGGTAATAAAATAACATTTTTTGTGAGTCAGATGAGAGGAAACACTGCCTCTTACTGGTCGCTGTCTGCTACTACAGCACACCAAAGCCAATGGATGGATGAGTTTAGCCGAGATACCTGGTTTGGTTCGCTCTCACGCCTCGTGGTTCTTGATCAACTGCCGCCGCCTTTCTGCTTTGTATCGCCGTGCTGCGCTTTCCAAAGGACATCGGACCTGAGACCCGGAGAGTCAAAGCGATTTCAATTGTTCCTTCACAAACACCTGATGTTTGAGTCCTTCCACATATTATATAACCTGTGTATGATCCACAAATCCTTCCGACGACAAGTGAGTTTTAAGCATCGCATTTCCCACCAAAGTCCACAAAATCTTTTTATTTCCGTCCCAACCTCAATCGTCTTCCTCTTGTGTTGGATTCCTCTCTTTTCCCGTTTTTTTTTTTGTCTTTTCCTCTGCGAGGGAGTTGGATGGGCCGTTCTAATACAATGACATTCCCAGTGCACAGGTGCTCTTTCTAGATAATCACTGAGTGTGTTTTTCTGTATCTCTGAACTGAAGCAATATCCAATCTGTCAGCACACACTCACACACACACACACGCGCACACATATAGCAACACACACATAAGGGAGATAGAGCCTCAAATTAAATGTATTCCCACTATACTGTTTCTGATTGCGAGCGAGCTGCTCTTATCCCTTTTCAGTCGTTCCGTCATCAATCCTCTACTCGTCTCTCTTTTTTTTCTCTTCATTTTTTCTATCTGACATCTCGCGTAGGTGTGTGCGCAGAAGATGAATTGACAAAACATTAGTCCACTGGAGGAAAAAAAAAAAAAGGGTCACAATCGGACAACATTGATTCTCCCACACACACACACACACAGGCACTTTGTTTCAGAACACATCCATCACTGATTGGCTGAAATGATTTATTAATAAGGAGCCGAGGTGGCCTGTGGACGGGGCTGACAGGGACTGCAATGCGTTAAAAAGAGGACGCTGACTCTTTGCCAAATGAGCTTTTTGGATAATGAGGGGAGCGCCGCAGTTTCCCCTCCCGTCCGTCCTGTTTATCTGAGGCCCCACAGCGCGGAGCCACCTGGTGCCGTCCACTGAACGAGACCCGCCGTTGCGCAAATCTGAGATGGAGGACGTCTCTTTTTGTAGCTGAGAGATACACATCATCGATGACTCGCCTCAGTGTGACTTTGTACTTTTTAATTAAGTATTTTCCAGCTACGTACAACGTGAACCCTGTTTGCTTCCCTCTTGTCCCGCGCGGAATGAATGGAGAATATAGTGTGAGCTTATTCAAAATCCAGTTGACTAACTATCCATCGGAGCAAACACATGTGCGGAGTGCGGAGTGCACTTCAATGTCCCGGCGGCGATTGTTAAACCCAGGATCTGTTGGGAAGAAAATCGGCGTTTCATTGCCATGCCAACACGGCTGATGCAGCTGTGGTTTGAAGACTTTCCACCCGGAGAGGAGAAAAGCTACTGTGTGCCATTAAAAAGGGCCCTTGTGTTCAACGGTGTCCCTTCAACAACATTAAACCACATCCTGCCAAACAGAGAGAATAAACACGCAAAGCAACAAATATATTCGTTCTGAGAGGAATTTGTTTAACTCCTTTTTTTGAGCGAGTATCTGCAGACGGATGCTTTTTAGACCAAGTGGCCGAGGAGTTTATTCTGACACTCTTTCTACGCGTATCCTTAATAGCACCAGAGGTGCTTTTGTGTCTCAGCTACAGAGAGCACTCGGGCTTCCGTGGAGCTGCTGAAGCTCCTCCAGGGTCGGTGTTCGAATCAACGAGGGGGGGGGGGGGGGCCATGGAAGAGAGTCTGGGATTCCGAATGTGGACACGCGATCGACAGCGCTCTCCGACACCATCAGCAGCAGACTATCAGAGCGTTCACCCCCCTCTGCTGATCCGCGGATGCCCGAAAGGGTTAAAAGGGCTTCTGCGGCGCCGCATCTCCTGGATTTCATCCTGCATATTTGAACGCAGGCACGCACGCAGGCAGCAGAATACATTTCACCTCGCCGTCTTCCTCCCCCCCCCCCCCCCCCCGGAGCCGCCGAGTCGTCTGTCAAACGCGCACGCCGCTCGAATCCGGATCAGAGCGGCGTTCTTCGTTGCGTTCATTAAATCTGTCTCGTTGGCATTGGAGGACGACCAGCAGGACATCAGTTATTCCACAAACAGTGGAGACCTTTGGCGGTATATGAATGAAAATGCAGTTTCTTTTCATGTTGGATTATAGCTAACCAAAGAGTGGCATCATAAGTGAACCTTGAATTTATTTTAATTCTTTGTGAAACAAGGTAAAGAATGAACTGTCCCGTTCTACAAGGGCCTGTAACGTGGTCTCAATGTTTTTCTTATATAACTTTTAGCTAGACACCATAAACATTCCTCGTTTATCTACATAACTTTTAACATTTCCGGCAAATTGGGCGCGTGGATGAATTAACGAAAGTATTGATACCTGTGATAAGTATGGAACTTTCTTACTTCTTTGTCCAAGTATCTGAAGCGTTGAAGAAACAGTTGAAGCTGCAGTAACTGTGCAAACAGACAGAGGGCGCTACATCACTGAAACTCACCACTGACACGCCGCCGGACACTTGAGAGGGGAGGGAGGTGACAGGAGACACTGCCAGGGGGGCAATCGAGGGAGGGAGGGAGTTCGGAAGGGAGTGTTGAGATAAATGAAGCGATGGCACCTAAAGGTGACATTTTGAACACAGGTGTGAATTTTTCCTCACATCCTTTCTCTCCATTTCTCTTTTTTTCTTGATTCAGCATTTCACATCATACGGACGTTCTTTCTTTATCTCGCTTTCTTTCTCTACCTCTCTCCCTCTTTCTCTCCCTCTCTCTCTACCTCTCTCGCTCACCCCACCCCCCCTTCCATCACGGACATTGGGCCCAGGCCATTTGTTTTCCCCTCCTGCAGGGCTGTACCATAAGTCACCAGCAGGGGGGTGCATGTTCTCTGCAGGCAACTGGGTCCAGGTGTGTTGATGCTGTGTGGTGTGTGTGTGTGTGTGTGTGTGTGTGCTGTCAGCATCAGTTTTACTATAGTCCCTCATAGTTGTGCTGTTTCATTCATTTGGGAGCACTGGGGCATCCTTATTGTTTTAAAGAGATAAATGATGACGACATTTTCTGTCAAACAAAATTTTTGCTGTTGGCTCTTTCTGTACTTGTGCTTATGTCTCACTTCTAATTAAGTGGTTTAGATCATTTGGTAACTTGTGGTGACTTCCGTGAACATGATGTTGTGACTAAAGCTGAAAAAATACAAGCTGATTAGTCAGAAACATACTGGCAACTATTTTTAAAATCGGTTTTGACGCCATTTTTTAAAATCAACAAAAAACTCCCTGGTTTCTGCTTCTTAAATGGGAACATTCTTTCTAAGTCTTTAATTGTCTTTAACTCACAAAACTGTTGGTTGAAATGCATTTATTGTAACAACAACAACATTTTTTATTGTCGACGACCCTCATTTTCTCTCTTTTTTACGTCTTCATTTTTACGTTTTCATTTTCTAACTCCCCTTGTCGCCATCACTGTACACACACACACACACACACGCACACACACACACACACACACACACACACACACACACACACACACACGCACACTTGCCCATCCTCTGTGGGCACCGCGCCCAGATAGACGGGCAGCATGAGCTGGGCGAGGAGCCCCAGGCGGAGCCTCGCAGCCGCACCAGCCCCCTGCAAAACATAGAAAACATAGTGAAGGAGGGAAAGTGAGAGGGAAGATGAGATGTTGTAGAAAAAAAGGGGGGGGGGGGTAGGTGAGGGGGTTAAAGAAGAGGAGAGGGTGGACGAGGAGAAGCGAGGAATCGAGCGGAGCGAGGATGAAGAGATAAGAGGATGCAAGAGCAGAGGAGACATGGAACAGAGGAGAGGATAAGAGGTGGGGGAGACAAAAGGAGATTAGAAAAATGGATAAATCAATAGATAGAGAGATACGGAGAGGGAAGAAGAAGAAGAAGATAGACGCAGCGCAAAAAGGGACATGTGAGGGAGGGGTTTGGGGGGGGGGGGGGTGAAAAAAAGAGGGAGCTCGGCACACAGCCAAATCTCCCAGGAGAGAAAGAGAGGTCAGAGCAATGGACACATCTCTCTTTGTGTGTGTGTGTGTGTGTGTGTGTGTGTGTGTGTGTGTGTGTGTGTGTGTGTGTGTGTGTGTGTGTGTGTGTGTGTGTGTGTGTGTGTGTGTGTGTGTGAGAGACAGCAGTGAGAGATGGAGGGAGGAGGAGAGACGAGCCCAGAGGAGGGGGGAGCGCAGTCGAGCGCAGAGACAGCGAGGAGGACTTGTATAAGATACATACTGAATGCTCGAAATGCGACCTTGGAAATCCATATCTGTGTACTTGTGGCTGTTATATACATTTAAAAAGGCAAGGCTGGCTATCTCTTCTAGTCCACAAATAACACAAAAAAAGCCCCCACACCAACAGTCTTGTCACGTGTGTCTCTCTAGTTCCCTCTCATACTTCTGCCTGATCCTTTTCAGGCTCCTCCAGAAGAAATATGCCTCTCAAAATGTTGATGTAGATCAAGCATTTCCCAAATCAGCCGGGAACTGCAGTGTCAAGGAGACCCTTCATTCCCCTTCATCCATCCGGCCTCCCATTGTGGTCTTCAGCTACTTGTTGAGGAAGGGAAACAATGTACCTGTCCCGCCTCCATCTTTTTTTCCGTTGTCATGGCAGCAGCAAAGTAACATGTGTCACGAGGAGGGTAACATGACGTTCTTCTCACTGATCACAGAAATATGTCCATTAATTATCATCTTGTCCAGCTGCCCCGATCTTGATCAACATGTTTCTCTAGTAGCTCGCTGGTCATTTAGGAAAATTATTATTCATTCATCACAACACCGACGGTAGGATCGCTTTACCATTGGCCATGGCGTCTTCTTATGATTTGTTACTCATAAATATGATTAAGTATACAGCATTCCAGTTTTAACCCGAGTTTGTGTCGTTAACAACACTGAGGGCATTGTGGGTCACGCGAGGACATCTACGTCTGTGTGTGTGTGTGTGTGTGTGTGTGTGTGTGTGTGTGTGTGTGTGTGTGTGTGTGTGTGTGTGTGTGTGTGTGTGTGTGTGTGCGCTGGTGCGAGGGCCGTGCAGGTCGTGGAGCGCTGTGTGCGTGTGTCAATAACAGTATCTGGAGGCCACGGGATTACGTGACCTTGCATGCCACATGCGCGGTCTCCCACTCACTCACTCGTACACACACACACACACACACACTCAAACACAAAGCCCCATGAAATCCTCTGACTCCCGAGGGTCTTTATGAGGCTCCGGCATTGGTCATGGAGAGCTGGGAGACGAGGAGGAGGAAGGCAGGAGATGTTCTGGGAAGAAGAAGAAGAAGAAGAAAGGAATGAAGGAGGAGGGAAACGAAAGGGGTGGAAAGAAAGAGAGAAGACACAAACCCGCCTACACCCTACATGTGTGTGCTTATTCATTTCCTTTGCCAGATAAATGTCGTTTTTTCCCATCCAGGAAGTGTGGCATCCTCATTACACGCGACATCATTTGTTTATGAACGTAGCTTTCAGAACACGGGGTTTGGATGAAGAGAGAATAGAGAGAGGTGGAGGAGGTGGATTTAAGGACATGGGCGGGTGAAGATGAGGCCCTGAGGGCCATGTACAGTATTTCCTGTGCTGTGTGAGGCCGTTTGTGTGCGTCTGGGCACAGGGACATGTGAGCATCTCCCTTTCATCCCTCCTTACATCTCTGTTATCACTCACCCTCCCTCTCAATCAATCATCTCTGTCTTTAGATCGTTGTGTCCGTGACTCTATGGGGGGGGAGAATGTGTTCGCATGGGTGTTTGTGTGTGTGTGTGTGTGTGTATTGTGCATGTTTATCATTGCAGTCAATGCACCTGTACTGGATATATGTGTGTGTGCTGGTGTGTGTGTCTGTCTTGGTCTGGTTTTAGTGCGTGTGTGTTAGTGCTTGTGTGAATCTTTATATTTGTTTGTGTGTCTGTGCCCCTGTTTGTGTATGTGTGGGCCTACGCTGTCCCTTGCTGTGTGTGTGTGTGTGTGCGTGTCTGCCACAAGCCCCAGTGAGATGCAGCGAGCATGACGGAGAATGACAGGTTGATTTATGGCAAGGCTATAAGTAGAATGACTACTGCTAGAGAGAGAGAGTGTGTGTGTGTGCGTGTGTGTGTGTGTGTGTGAGAAAAAACCCGGCAAAGAAGGGCGCAAAAAACCGAGTTGGGAAGGAAAGATGGTGGAGAGCAAAGAGGAAGCAGAGGAGGAGAGAGCTGAGGGACGGAGGTTCCAGGATTGGGAAACAAGCCGGACCGAATGGGAGGAGAAAGTAAAGAAAAGACACTGATTGGGATTTTGGGAGTGGGATTAGGGTGATTTGCATATTGCTAAGGATGACAGAAAGAAAGAGAGGAAAATATGTCCAAATATGCAAGCTGCTGCTGCTGCTGCTGCTGCTGGCATGAAGGGCTGGATGAAGGAGAGAAGAGGGTGGAGAGGAAGTTCTGTCGTCGTTGGAGGAGCCCCAGCGAGCGGGTTTAATGACGAGCAGCGCTCGGCTCGCTCTCACGTGGTGCAGCGTTTTTGCGAGTCTCAATAGGAAAGTGACGTTATCTCCGCAATTACATTTACACTTTTAGACATTTAGCCCATGTTGTTTTGCAGAAACGACAAAATGAGCTTCGATTCCCAGACCGCCGACAACGCCGAGCGAAACAACATCCAGGAGAACACTCGAGAGCTCTGAGGATCACTGTGACCGCCACAGAGGAGGAAGATGATTGTTGTTGTTTTGTCACACATGCAGCCCTTTTATCAAGCCTTACTTTGTAGCAGCAGCTGTCATCTAACTGTGAGAATGAAAAGTGCGATTTTGATAGATATATTCATGGCCTCGATACCTTTTTTTTACTGGAGTTGAGCGGGAGATCTCTTTCTTGCAGATGATCCCGATGGTTAATGTGTATTGATCATCCACCCATCCATTGTTCTCTTCCTATACGCGGTCGGGGGGTCAGGAGGTCAGGGGTGGAAACACCTCTCAACAAGGACATAACTGGTTTGACCAGACAGTGAAGTGGCGATGGAGCAATAGGTAGACCAACAGGGCTTTATTTTGAAATGTCACTGAAAAGAAAATGGAGGCGTGTGTTCAATCCCAGTAGACCAATGGGGTAATTTGATCCGAACTGCGTGGATCTAAAATGTGTGAGATTCATCCGCTTTAAAGGGAATCAAGAAAAAGTCTGAGACACCTCAATGACAACCTTGCAACCAGGAGGACTTTGAAGCACACGTCAGTAGCGAGAGTGTGTAATTCTAAACAGCAGTGCAACAAACAATGTCTTTGGGCGGCTCGTCCCTTTTATTCTCCTGTTTTCGCATTGGAAACTGCTCTCATGTCGCTGCTTTCAGGTGAGATTAAAAAAAAAAGTGAAAGAACGCCAAAGAAATCCGGAAAAGCAATGACGAGCATTTCAAGAGAGAGAAGGAGGTGGGAAGGGAGGGAGGGAGGGAGAGAGGGAGAGAGAGAGAGAGAGAGAGAGGGAGAGAAGTCTTTGATCTCTCTCCTGGTGGGAGTTGGTTTTGGCATGCAGCCAGAAAACCCAACGGCGCTCACACACACACACACACACACCGAACAGACGCACACACACACATTCAGGTCTAGCTGGGTCGCTCTAGGGCTTTTGTTGATTATTTCTGCTGGGAGGATCAAAGAAGTCGAAACCCTCCTCCATCCATCCATCCATCCACCCATGCATTCAGCCATCCATCCATCCATCCATCTTTCCCCCGATCTGCCCAACAGTCCATCTGTCCAGGCCTTCGTCCGTCAGTCTTCTATCCGATGGACGGACGGATCGATTCAGGGAGGATTCAGTTGTCAGAGTGGCCGAGCATTCCAAGGCGCCAGCCTCCAGGGTTGACACTTTCCTGCAAAAAGGTGACATTCTGCTCCCCCGAATGGAGGCAAGGGTTCAAATCCCACTATTAAACAGAGATTTTTGCTCCAACATGATAGAACTCACTTTAACAAAGAATGGTTTGAAATGTCTTGTTTCGTCATCAGCGTATGACCTTCAGCAACGTAGCTTCTTAGTCCATTTTCTCTTTGTCTAATTATGGAAAGCTTCCCTGAAAGTCTCCTGATCAGACCATGCGCCATTCTGTAAATACTTTGGACATTGGAGGCTGCTACTGATTAGACCTCATAGAATAAAGCTTCCAGTGGTCCCCTGGCAAATCACTGAGCATGAACTCCTCCATTACTTTATCATTAGAATGTCATTTCAGTGTGCATGTAAAGTCTCAAGCACAGAACACACCGAGCTGTCTAAGGACCCGGACTCAAGGGTGCATGAAGGCGTGGGTTCAAATCCCACTCCTGACACAAGTTTGACCCGCAGCTTTTCGTCTGTGTGTCCTTGCGGCCGAACTTGGCCTTTCAACACGGCTCTTTACCTGATTTTGTTGCCTAAACCTAAGAAGCTATGCATGTGATGATGGTTTGTTGAGCCCCCATCAATGAGACGTGCAAAACGGGCACTAGAGGAGGGAGGGGGTCCGGGTCGTGGTTTGGAGCTTAATGCCACTGGCCGAGCTGCGCTATTTGACGCATTCATGTGAGAATGTGTTGGCAAATTATGCAGAGGTTCATTTTAGGTTTTGGCATGATTGTATGCAAGATGAGTGTATGTGTGTGTGTGTGTGTGTGTGTGTGTGTGTGTGTGTGTGTGTGTGTGTGTACAAATAGTTTGTGGCTCTCCATGGGGCACAGAGTGACGTCAACAGCTGCCATTAACACGGTCTGGAGACACAATAACATCTTCAGCTGTTCTTTCAGTTGTAAAATAGTTGGTGTCACTCTCTTGGGACTTCTTTATTTTTCCATTTTTCTTTTTCTACTCCCTCAGTGTCCTTTATCTTCTCACGGTGTTCCTCCTGTTCCTGAATTCGTGCGTCTTCCTGAAAGTGCCCCGTTCCTTCTCCGCCTGCAGTAATCCAGCCAGTCTCAGGCAAGCTGAATCAGCTGCTCATGAATTCTCTCTGTCTCTCTCTGAGCCGTGGAGCCTCAAGGTCTAACCTCCCGTTGAACTCCCATGGCTTTGTTGGTGCGCGTGTGTGCGTGCGCCCGTATTTGTGAGTGTGTGTCAGCGGTGACCCCTCACCTTCGACCCTCAGTGCTGCCTGAACTCACGGCTTATTCTACCCTGGGTATCTTCTCTCTTTTTTAGTCTCTCCCTCTTTCTCTTGAGCTTCTTTTCTCTCTCTTAAGGCCCCAGTGCCTAAGGCCGGATGTGAGGGTCATTAAAGGGGCTCTGTGCATGTTTGTGTGTGTGTGTGTGTGTGTGTGTGCACTTCATTCGAAACGAGGGCAATGGCCATTCCTCCCGTCTAAAAAGGAAATACCAAATTATGAGGGCCTCTCTCTCTTCCTCTCTCTCATCAATGTTTCATAGGAACTTTTTGGCAGCTTTGACGAATAAGGCAAAGGAGATTTCTTTAGTTCTTGCATTGAAAAAATCAAACTGTTGCATTAACTTTACATTTCCTACGTTCTGTATTCTTCTATCATTTTATTGACATTGATTAAAATGTAGATATTCTCCTCTTTAAACCGAAAAAGATAACGATGCGGTGGCCATTGTTTTTGTATGCACACATCGTATGTGCATGAATAATAGAACATGCATTCATACAACATTTATATTTGTAATTTGCTAGTCACAGGAGACGTTGGTGACTCTGTAGTTACCAAAACCGAGTGGTTTTATTGCCTAATTCTAAATTACTGTGAAAGACAAATCTTATTTTGAAAAATTGTTCAAAGCTGAGTGGTATTTAAGAAATTGGGAGTTAGAACGTGTTGCCTGAAAGAATGAACATCATCATTCTTCATTTGCTCACCTCATGTAGCCTGCGTTTGTGAAGGTCAAAGCGTCTAATTCAATCACAAACTGGCAGCCATATTGGTCAAACATGATACATGTTACATGTGATCGTTTAGCTTGATCGTCAGTTGTCGTTTGCATGTGAGATACTTTAAGAAGAAGAAGAAGAAGAAGAAGCAGCAGAAAGGCATCATCCGACATCCAGAAATGAACGAAAGGATCCAAAAAAAGGGGAGAAAAAGAGAAGAAAGATGGAAGGCAACAGAGGCTGAAACAGAAACTGCGAGTATGCAGGGAAGAAAAAACAAAGCTGTGTGTGTGTGTGTGTGTGTGTGTGTGTGAGTGCGTGTGCGTGTGCGTGTGTGTGTTGGAGGTGGGCCAGGGAGCCTGCCAGCCAGCAAGGCTGAGCTGCAGGGCCCCTGCTGGGGGTGGAGGGTTCAGTTGAGCCCCCTGCCTCCACTGGCCTACTAGAGCATGCTGGGAAAGAAAGATAGAGGGGGAAGGGAGATATGAAAACAGGAGAGAGTGAGAGAAAGACCCGGGGAGAGAAAAGGAAGAAAGAAGGGATACAGGGAAAGAGGGGGGAGACACTCAGACAGACAGCCATGGGCTAAAGGGGCGGGGGAGTCGATGTAGGGAGGGAGGCAGGGAAGGTGAGCCCCGAGCTGGAATGTGAGAGGAATGCAGGGAACGTTGAAGTTTTCCTCTGGCTGGAAAGAAAAAAGGGGAGCAACGGAGAGGTGGAGAAAGGAGGAGGAGGAGTTGGCTGGTTGGGAGATCCTGGAGACCTAATTGCACCGCAAGACTCTCCTTTATGCCCTCCCTCGCTCCTTTACTGCGACTCCTCCTCTGTGGACACTCCACAGATCCAGATGTGTGAAGTGAATTTGCACGTAGAGGAACAGGTAACAGATATCAACACCACTGTGTGGTCCTCCTGAACCCCAACGGACAGATGTGACCATCCACAGTCAGAAAATCGTTAAATTAAATACGTGGTCCAGTCTGACAGTTCATTTCTTTGAGCGCGATTGAGAAAGTAATTCAAAGTTCACTTCCCCATTTTTCCAGATCTTTCGACCCGTCATCAGCAGATATGGAGTCGCACAGCTCCTCGTCCCGGCTGGCTTCAGCGTCGACTGTTCAGCAATGACCACCAAATAATAATCAAATGCTCTGGAACAAGGGTATTAAACGTTTGAGACGTGAGGCGGAAAAGCTTAAGAGAGGATTCCTTCTTGTCAAAGTTGAGGTTCATGCCACTTTATGAAAAGTAGATCATTGCTCATTGTCATGTTAGGTCAATGTGCCATTTGGGACAAAGTGGAAGGCACCTGGCATGCAACTCTGATATGTACTCTTAGGCCATACTTTCACTCTTGAATTTAATTGACTGGTGACTTAAAGTGACTTAAAAGACATAATCACAGTTGGAATCCGTTTTTGTTTTTAATCTGTGTTTGTATGTTTTTTTTGTTCTCCGGTGTTTGTCCTTTCCTGACAATAATCATTTGAGGGGAGAAGTATTCGGGGGGGGGGGGGGTGGAGGGAAGGATGGCGGTGAGGAAAAAAGAGATGGCCCTTAAAATGAGCGAGGAAGAATAGAAGAGGGTGGAACCGGCGGGGGAAAGGGAAAGAGGAGATTGTAAGGAGAGATGGAGAGCAAAGGCGGGAGGTGGCAGCGAGCTGAGGGGGGGGAGGTGAGCAGTGTCAAGTGTCACATTTACACATGTGTGGGAGGGGAGGAGAGGGGAGGAGGTGGGTGAGGGAGGAGAGGTCACACCGACTCGCACTGTATGTGGTGACAGGACAGTGTTACCACAAAAATCAATAGGCCTGTCTGCGCTTGTGTGTGTGTGTGTGTGTGGGGGGGGGGGGGGGGGGCAGTGAGTCTCCGTTTTAATTGAAGTCTTGTGTCGGCGCCATAGTAACATAGACTATGGGATGTTCAGTTGATGTATTCACATTACCTTTCACCACGCAGAGCTCCCTGTTCCCTCTGTATTTTGTGGCAATGTGTCGCCTTTATCGGACGGATCGAGAGTGTAGCAGCAGACTGGAAACGGGGGGAGACTTGGAGCAGCATTAGCTATTTGGGTACCAGGGCGCGTCTGTGTTAATTATCCTTTTTCATTCTGTCGAGGTATGCAGGAGGGGGGGGGGGGGGGGGGGGGCGACGGAAGGTGCACTATCTGGTTAATAGTTAATCTCAGGAGGTCGGAGATGGGTTCATCCTCCCCTTCTTTTTATTCCGGTAACATCAGTGCTTAGTCCGCGTCTGTGTGAGACGGTTCTGTCCGTCATTTGTCTATTTAAGGTTTCCAGATCAGACACACCTGACCCCAGTCACAGCTGCTGCTCAACCCCCCCCCCCCGCCTCCCCCCATCCCCATCATCAAGCTCCAGCATAAATACATGTGTGAAGGAGCTTGGGTCTCGATACCTCAGTCAATCATTGCAGTGGGGGGGGGGGTGAGATGCTGAACTAAAGCGATGCCTTGGCTCTCTGTTGTGGGATTCAAACATACATCTGGCTTTTAAGTTCTCGCTTAGAGAAAACCAGCTTTTAAATGAACGTTTTTATTCTCGTTTTTATTGCTATTCTAAAGCTTCTTGGAAAAGATAGAGACTAAGCACAGGATATAAAATGGTTGCATTTCCCGGGCTCGACTTCTGAAGTTCGAGCAGCGCCTTCTCACCTGCGTGCACCTCGGAGAGTCGCGGTGGGAGGCAGGCGCGCTTGTTTTCAGCGGTCCACTTTAAGTTGAGACCGAGCGGCCTCGGCATTCTCCCATCGCCGGGTCATCTGTCGGCCCACCCAGTCCCTTTTGTGCGCCGCTACATCTGAGGGACTGTGGTGGGATTAGGCAAATCAGACTAATGACGGATTGCTGAGCGACAACTTTGTCCGAGACACAATGAGGTGTTCTCTGGGATTTTCTGCTCCGCGACCTGACGTTTTACTGGATGAAGACGATTGGGTCACGTGAGGAGAGTTTGAAATGGTGAAATGCTACGACCCCCCCCCCCCCCCCACACTAGCTGGTCCAGGAACCACACCAACCTACCTTTGCCTGCTCTGACTGGCTCACTGCCTGACCTTCTGACTGTTTCCTGCCTCCCGCCCCTCTGCATCTGACGGCTGAAAACCGGCCCTGTTGACAGAGTAAAGTCAGTTTTGCTGCAGCTGCTCGCTCCCCACACTCCCATCAGGGGTTTTCAAACGCCGCCTCCTCCTCCACTCGCCTCTTGTTTTTCGCTCGTCGATCTTGCATTTTCAGCATGTCATGGGATGAAATATTGATAGATTTCCTTCAGGGAGACACTTCCCCCCCATTGATGTAAGAGTACACCGAGGACACAATGCATGAAACATAAGAAAAAAAACACATAAGAAGAAAGAGGTAAAGGACTTGAGAAGCGGCCCTGTGTGTGTGTGTGTGTGTGTGTGTGTGTGTGTGCGTGTGTGCGCGCGTCTTTGATCTAACTGGTCGATTTGTCAAAAAAAAAAACTCCGGGGAGACAGATTTTTCTGACGAGCGAGAGAAACATGAGGGCAGAAGAACAAAGTTGGGATTCAACATCCATTCGTAGCATTTGTTTGCAACATTCATGCCGTAGTGGAGAAGACTGAAACATAAATTAGAATACGAATGAAAGAGAGGAAGAAAAGCAGGCACTCACGTCAAAGTGACTGACGTTGCTCCGTCTTTTTGTTTTCTTCCAACTTTTTCCATCACTTTTACTCCCAGTTTCCCCCCGTCGTTGATTCCTCTCCCACTTCTTCTCTCCCTCATCACCCTCCCTTTGCCATCCATCTTTCAGCCTCTGTTTCACTCCGACTCCCCCACTTTTCTGCCCGCTTGTCACACCCGCACACACACACACACACACACACACACACACACACCATAAGCCATGCTGACACTTAAACTAAGTGCACTCACACACACCCTGTTCTGTTACTCCCTCTTCTTACCACCCACACAGAAACGAGGACACATGCAGGCCACAAAACACACACAAACACCCACACACGCACACACACACAAGATTTCCAACCCCCCCCCCCCCACACACACACACACACACACACAGTACTTTCAGCACTTTCTTCCTTACCATACTCGGGAAGATCAGATGTCAACTCAACTGACACCACACATACAAAGGCTGTATTTTTCTTTCCTCCACGCTCTGTTTCCCCCTCCCTCTTATGGAATATATGCATTTTTAAAAACACGCACGCACGCACGCCCGCGGGAAACACTCACACAGAAATGCTGCATGAAGGGTTAACCTCTCCCTACAAGAGCCTCATGAGTCTGGAAAAGATAGCCAACGGGAGGAAGAAGAAGGGAGCGAGGGTGAAAAGGAAGGTTGGAGGGGTCCAAAAGGAAACCGGTAACGTAGCGTAAACAGACAATTCCGCATTGAAACCTAGCGACATGGATAGCCTAACCTTTAGCTACACGTGTGAGCAAGGAGTACCTATTGGAGCGTGCATGCAAGACACAAACGGGCTCTTTGGAGGGAATGGAACATGAATAAATGATTTTCAAGCTCTGACAAAACCACCGAGAGCCACAACGCTCTCACACACACGAATGCGCTCCATGTGTGTTCACACGCCGGCAGCACACAGCGCACACACACACACACACACACACACAAACACACACACGCAGGCACGCACGATTAAATGACACGCTTGTTTTAAGGCAGGCGGCATGCAATGACACGGACGCGCAGAAACACATGCGTGTCCCGTGCTTGCTGGCACAGGACATGTCTCCACATTGCACACACGTGCACAGGCTCAATGCATGGGATTGTTGAGCGGTGCGTTACACATTCAGCCTTAACAATTGTGCACGCAGACTAATCATACCACTTCATGCTACTTCTACTATTTGCTTTTTTTTAAAACTTTCACACGAAATTGAATCTACAATTGTGACATTCGGGGGCCATTTGGGGAAGATATCTACAAGACAAACGTGCATTATTGACCCTTTCTTATGAATGCACATTCACACACACGCACAACAAGCAGGCATTTCAAACATTAACACCACATGGACCTGCTGCTTCTTACTTTGGGATAAACCGTTGGATTGCTCATAACCCGTCTGATCACCTGACAGCCTACTCCGTGTGGCCCTCTTCCCCCATCACCCTTGGCACCACTGTGCCGAAGCGGTAGCAGCCTAAGTGCCTTGCTCGAGGGCACGTTGAGGGTCGCTGGTGAGGGAACAGAGAGTGTTTTTTTTTTAATTCAATCGCTGGGTAGCCTTCCAGTGAAAACCGCCTGCCCCTTATATATATTTAAGTGCAGTGTACACACACACACACACACACACACACACGGGGGGCAGCAGGGCCACACACCATGTGTACGAGCCACATTTGGCTCCGTTCTCATGTCTGCCATACGGTTGATTCTTCCCTGCTGTGCTCACCCTGCAGGCCAAACACACAGCTCCGTGTATGTGTGTGTGTGAGTGTGTGTGTGTGTGAGAAAGAAGGGTTTGGGGACAGAAACATATTTTACCACAAAGATTATTTTTTTTAACAGTAACACTGTTTTCACTGTTAAACTGTGACTATAGATTTGTCCTTGGGATGAATTCACCAGCATTCTGTCGCTGTATCATGTGTTTTCTTTCTCGCCGTGTGATTTGATGGGACGGATGTAGGTCTTCTACGGTTTGATCTCAGGAAATGTCTCCAAAAGTGAGTAGCAGGGAATCAGCCTTCAAACATTTTGAGACAGAGATTCCTTTTTAATAAGCACCAGGGGTTTTAACAAGACTCCAAAGCTTTGACGGATGAGAGGGAAGTGGGTTTTAATGACAATAATCTTTACACACTTTGTACCACAGTCACATAAACGTTGCCCCCAAACACACGGGACAAGAAAGTCTGCTGAGACATCGTCCTTTGCTGTGTCCCATGATGCAGCGCTCTCAGAGCAATTAACAATTAACCTGCGTTCATGATGTCAGGCAAAATAATAATTTGATTGACGGACTTTTTTGTTAGCCTTACCGGACTGACAATCAGTCAGGCAAGCTTAATTGGTTGTTACAATATTTTACAACTGTGTCGAGATCGGAGTTGGTGGAACACACAGCATGTTCAGACTGGATCTCCATTGGACCTACTTGCCTTTAATGTGGACACGAACCTGGCATTATGAAAGCAGTACTGCATTTAAGTTCCCACATCTCCATCCACGGCATTAGAGAATGTACCGGGCCCGCTGTTGACACATAGCGAAGGACGAAATCAAGATGCTAAAGAGACACAAACGCAGCAGCGAGGAAGAAGACGGGAAGAAGGGAGAGTGCGCGGCTGAATAGACGGCCTCTGTGAACCTGCAGAGACAAGCTCAGTCAGGCTGCCTGGGCGAGAGAGAGAGAGAGAGAGAGAGAGAGAGAGAGAGAGAGAGGGAGAGAGAGAGAGAGGGAAAGCGAGGATGTTTTGACAGCTCGGAGCCATCAAAGCCGCAGAAGGCTGTTGTGTGTGTGTGTGTGTGTGTGTGTGTGAGTGTGTGTGTGGGTGTGTGGGTGCAGGTGTTGGTGTGCGTCTGCACGCACACAAAAGAGCAATGGAGGAGATAGACAGTGACGTTTCTCCTGATTCAGAGACAAAGAGGGTAAAAGCATCTGCTGGCTGAAGGACAAATATGAGGAATATAAAGATGGCAGCGTGTACCTGCGTGTGGTGTGTGTGTGTGTGTGTGTGTGTGTGTGTATAAATCTCTTACATACATATTGATATCTGTCGGGGCGCCTGCCAGCCAGGTCCCATCATGCATCATTCTGGTCACGCCCAGTAAAACCTCCTCATTAGAGGGCCGTTGATGAGCAGACGAAAGTGTCCATCTGGTTCCAAAGGCTCTCCTCTCGTCGCCGTAGAGAAGGGCCGCGTCCCCCTTATCAGCCGCGTCCCACTTCACCTTCACCACACCGGGGGCCGCTCTGAACAAACACGGGCTCCTGCCAGGAGGTGGGGTGTCTCGCGCAAGGGCACCTTGGCTTGAATATGTTTGTTTTATATATCTTTTTTATATGGGAAGGAGGGGAGACTCATTCACATTCGCTGCGTCTTTTTTTTTCTTCCGTTGACACCCCCCCTACACCCCCCACCCCCCCCCCGCTACTTTTGGTTGCTGCAGTTATCTCTAACTGACAGCTAATGCTTCATTACCCAAACGTTTTTGAACGTGCTGAGCGACTCGATTGGACGTGGAGTTGATCTTCGGACGTAGCGGGAGGGGGGGGGCGAGGCGGTGCTTCGACGGCGCCCGATGCCACGCCCACTGAGACACATGACAGCACAACTGCAGCTAAAGCTGGGTAACGTGGCCAAGTCGTTTCTCCATTCAAGATAAACTGATCTCGATCGGAGGGGAACCAGAGTTTGAGCGTTTTTAGCAAGCGGGCGAGCAAACACTGATGACAAGTGTTTGTGTGTGTGTGTGTGTGTGTGTGTGTGTCATTGTCATTTTAAGAGACAAAATGATAGAGGGATTGCATGCGTGGGGTGTGTGCTCATGCTTGCACGTGTGTTAACAATGTACCCCTGCGTCCCCTGTGTCAAAGCCCGGCTAAATCAAGTAACCCTGCTGCGTGTGTGTGTGTGTGTGTGTGTGTGTGTGTGTGTGTGTGTGTGTGTGTGTGTGTGTGTGTGTGTGTGTGTGACAGTCCAGATCAATAAGAACTAATCAATAGGAGAAGACAGCTAGAAGGACCTTGGGGACGGCAGATACACACCCAGTGTACACACACACACACACACACACACACACACACACAGAGGCCTTCTTTGTATTCCATCCTGACTTTCTCTCTTTATCTTTTCTCACTCCACCCCCCGTGTCTCTTTTCACAATGCCTCTCTCCTTCCCTGTATTCCCCTTTTCAGAATCTACAGAATAAACACTCAATAATCTCGCTCACTTCTCTTTCACCCTCTTAAAGTGAAAATATTTCAACGCGAGGGATTATTTGAATTCCAATATAAAGGTGCTTTATGTGGTGGTGATTACATTTCACGTGAGATTCAAAACGTTAACCTTGATATAAGCTGTGAGAATATTGTTCTTTTTTACAGGTCTTCACATCTATCGGCCAATCAAAATAATGGACCTTATTTATGTAAAGTTTAAATCTAGCCACCCAGAAATGACAGCCTGACTAGCAGCAGGCGCCCCACAGCTCTGGTGAACGCTCTTTCACTTCAATTCACTCAACATGCAAATTGAAACTGTAATTTTTTTTACTGGCAGATAAGAGCACTACTCTGTCTCAAGAAAGCCTTTATAGATTGAATAAAATATAGCCTTTCGACGGGGATTGTCTTATGGTTTGAAATGTCCGCTCCCTGGGTTAATTGGCTTGAATTTGGCAGGTGAATCTAACTCCAACCTTCCTTTTATTCATCGTTTTATCAGTGTAACGATGTTTGTTCATCAATTTTCAAATTTCAGTATTGTCACGACCATTAAAAAACAAACGTGTGATATTGCAGGGCTCACAGGAGCATTTCTTACCTTTTTTTTTGTGCAAGGAAATAAAAAACCTGAATCATAATGCAACTATTGTGTTGTGATCATAGTGCGTGAGCTTGTGGATTCAGTTGGAGAGCCGTCCTTGGGACGTAAGCACGTATTAACCCGGCGCAGCCTACGTCCAAACTTCTGTGAAAAGACCTTTTCTTTCTCGAGAAGAACACGCACCGCCGGTTGTTTCATCGAGTGTAGCCCTACAGACACGGGCGAGGCCTCCGTCTTCTCGTGTAGCTCCGGCTCGAGAACGAATCAGACGAGATGAAAAGAAATCACCTAAAAAATAATGTCCAGCTATTCTTTTAATAGTGGCCCACAAAGAGAGCAACGCCTCCTCAATTGATTAATTCCTCTCAATGCGGTGGCTCGGTTTCTCTGGTGCAGCTTTAGGGTTTCGTGTTCCTTCTACCTGTCTTTTTTTTTTCTTCTTCCCTGCACACCGCTGCCCTCCGAACACTCCAAGCCTCCCCCCCCCCCCCCCCCCCCACCCCCCTGAAAAAAAAAAATGCCCTCCTTGTTAAGCGTGGTGAAATCTCTCTTGTTCCGACACACGGCGTTTCCCTGTCAAACACCTTGCTGCAGTTTTCTGTCTTCCTTTCTGTCCGACGCCTGGCGAATTTTGAACAGGTTGAAAAGAGGAGGAAAAGTTTCCTCCTCCTTGATGCTTGAGTGACAGGCCCGAGCCGACGGGAAGGCGCAGAGAGCGCGTGTGTGTGTGCGCGCAGACGCTGACGCTGATTGTCCACGTGCATGCGTAATGCACAGCGAGGAAGACACGCCATCCCGCCACACACCGCCCACGCTACCAAAACACTGTCTCACCTGACAAAATAGGACGGGGGCGAGTTTTTTTTTTTTTTTTAACTTTGCAGTTATCTGTCACATTCCTGTCAGAGCTTCACGTGGCTCCATATCGACACAAAGAAATCCCAAAAGAACCCACATGTCATCCCCTCCCCTCTCTCCCTCCCTCTCTCTTCCTCCCTGTCCATCCTCCCCTGTCTTTTCTCCGCTGGGTACCGTCGAATGGAGCAAAGGTATTGAGCAGAAGTCAACATCGCTTGCTGCATAATTATCCGTTTCCCATTGTAATCGCTGAGGGTTTTTTTTTTAATTTTTTATAAAAGATTCAGCGACAGCTTCCGTGGTTTGATTGTCAATGAAGGGCTGTCTTGTGGTTTCAAATGAAAGGATTGAGCCCGCCGTGTTCTCGTCCGATCCGTTCCTACACAGAACGGCTGATGCTAATGCAACAACAACAACAACGATGATGATCTGAACAACGTGCCTCTATCCTAGTGGCATAAATATTGAAGAAAAAGTCTTAAGGATCTCTATGGCGCTAATAGAGAAAAGAATCTCCGGGACTCATTTAGCTGTGATGCCGGCGTACGACGTACAGGATGGATTAATATCTGCATGCGTTGCCTAATGAGGAAAAGGCCTCGAGCAGCAAACGACCTGGTAGAATAATAAGCAGTTGAGCACCCAGAGGAGCTAATGAATGAAGGGTTCTCCAGTCAAGAGGCTTGAAAATACACCAAAGAAGTTGTTTTGACTATTCAGTGATTATTCACTGTTGCAGCTTCTCAAATATATAATAAACGTGCACGTTTTAGTTTTGAATTTTATTGTAAAAACAAAATGAACCACTTAGGAGGTTGGATGATGTAATCCGCTGCAGAGTTTGACTTTCGGAAAAAGTGAAGCTAGCGTCTGACCTTCGCCTATATTCTTACTTTTGTAGAAAAGCAGCTCATTACTTTCCGAGGAATGTGTAGCAAAGGTGTGTGCGTGCCTGGTGCCCAACTGAAAATAATTAGCTGGTCTGTCGGGTGGCGATGTCTGAGAGTGTGTGTGTGTGTGTGTGTGTGTGTGTGTGTGTGTGTGTGCGTGTAGGTGAGTGTTGCGCCAGCCATTGTGGAATTAAACACAATCATTTCTATATTTTCAAAGTATGTGTGTGTGTGTGTGTGTGTGTGCGTGCGTGCGTGCGTGCGTGCGTGCGTGCGTGCGTGCGTGTGTGTGTGTGTGCGTGTGTGTGTGGGTTTGTGCCCAGACGGTATTTTAACATGGCTAGCCGACTTTTACCAGCCCACAGTTAAACAGTGACTCACAGATTCCTCTCTCTGTCTCTCTCTCTGCCTCCAACTTCATTTGTTTCTCCCTTGATTCTTTTTCTCTATTTCTTTGAATCACTTTCTCTGTTTTTCTCTTACCGCCCCGCTCTATTTCTCTCTCTCTCTCGTTCTCCAGGTTGGATGCTGACTACAGCACAGAAGGAATTTTTCTCATTTTTACAAAGACAAAACAAGTCGTTTTTTTCCCATTTCTTCACTTGAGTAAAAAAGAACTTGAACCGTCCCGTCTGTCCAGCTTTGATTGGTTTGAATGCAGAGAAGGAATAGTAAATTAGTTTTAAATCCCCCCCCCCCCCCTGATATGCATAATCAGGAAATACAGTAGACACGCATGTTCAATCGCTTCCACGGGGGAAGGTCGTCTTAACATTAGCGACGCCAAAATCAAAAGCATCGCAAATGTTCTTGACTGGAGCTGCTGATTATAAAAAAAAAAGAAAAGCTTCCTGACACACACACACACACGCACACACACACACACGCATCCCCCGGGGCCCCCGGGGACTTCAAAGACACGTCTACAGTAGGCCTACCTCGGCGACACCTCAACACCAGGTGCAGCCGAGAGGAGGAGGGAGGGGTGATGGAGGGAAGAAATGGAAATGTCGAGGGGGGGGGGGACAAGAGAAAGAAGACAGAGGAAAGGGGGGTGTGGGGGGGGGGGAGGGGTGGGAGGGACCACGGGGCATTAGAGAAGGGTATTAGAAATAATGTCAGCGGGTGGAAGGCAGGAGAGTGAGGAGTTGCGTGTTGAATCGGAGGAAAAAGAGAGAAGGAGAGGAGGGGGAAGTAGGCAGGTGGAGATGAAGGCGTGGGAAGGAAAACGCTTTAGACAACAACAAAAAACCCAGAAATAAATAAGAGAAACGGGAGGCCAGACGGACGGATACACAATGAAGCAGACGAGGAGTTGCAGCCGAAGACAGAGAGGTAATGGGGGCGGAGGGCAGTAACACTCTGCTCCTAATACCTCTACTGCTTTGTTTTTGAAGAACCCCAGTTCCCCTTTTAATGGTGTACAATTCCTTTAATGATAGCAGTAAAACAAACACTCCCTCTCACACACACACACACACACACACCCACTGCTGTTCCTCCCGGGCCTGACAGGAAATGTGGTTCAGAGCGCGACGTGACGAGTCACAGTTCAACTTTTACGACTTACGGGACCAATGCACACTCACTCGCACGCCAAAGTTCAAAAGCGAAAGCGGCATTTATGGCATGAAATGGTTTTGTTTCACATGTCGGCGGCCCACATTTCTGTCCCATATGGGGCCCACAAAGGTGGGGCCTTTGTCTTATTTGGGTGCCTGTAAGCTTTCGAATTAACTTGTGTGTGAGCTGTCAGTCACGCAGACAGGCAGGATACGTGGGTTTGAGCACTGAGAGTGAGTTACATTCTAAAGATAAAGGGTGAGCCCTTTGATCCCGTGCTGCTGCCTTGCAGGGCGCAGAGTTTTGCATGGCTGCCACAGTGAAACCTTATTGAGTCACACAGGGAAAACAAAACCCCAAACCTGGCACTGTTGCCGCCTCGTTCGGCCTGTTGGGAGTATTCATCCTCACGGCATTTGGTAAATGTGTCGGTCAGTAGGTGGTATTTTAATCGTTGGATCACCTCCACGACATGCAGTAAACACGTTCCCTGAGAACCTGGACAGGCCGCGTGTCGACATGTAGGGGGGACACCTCCTGATCTCTATATTCAAGATGCAAATTGAGACTGCATCCCACCCCAAGGACTCACAAATGTACAGCAAGAGGGGGACAGTGAGGCGAGGATGACCTAACGTTAAACACAAGACAACCCTCCACCTTGCTGATGTGTCCTCGGGTAAGACGTCACATCCCCAGCAGCTCCGGCAGTGGGGTTCTGGAGCCGGGCCCGACCTCTCACCTCCCTGCGGAGGGCGGCAGACAAAAAGAGATTTTCCCCGTGGGGATTAATAAAGTATCACATTATCATTTGAATGCAGCCGATTGTGTCTTTGTCGGTCTACATCGCAGCCCAGCCGGGCTTTCTGTAGGAGCGCGTGATGCGACCTCGTCACGGTGAGTCTCCTGTATCTGTCGGGGAAGGTCCGCAGGCCCGAATGTCAAACGATACAGAAACAATCGGTCGCGTTGTTCCCCCCCCCCACCGCTCCATGCGATTGTCAGTACAGCGTTTTCCTCCTTGAGTTCACTTCTATTTCTCTCTGTTGCCTTAATGCGGCAATCAAGGATTCCACCAACAATGTTCCTCAGGAGTCAGAATAAGGCACGCGGATTGATTTTCGCTTGTTTCTGGGACAAAGCTGCACAGAATTCCACTCTTAGGGCGCACTCGCTGCAGTGTGATTGCACCAGACCAAAGGCCGGCTAAAGCAAAGTTAAGAAACGGCAAACACTGACATTCTCTGTCTCCCTCGCTGTGTCCTCTTTCTTTCTGTGTCCCTCTGTCCCTGTGGTCAACAATCCCTCTGCTGGCCTTTATCCCCAAATCCCCATGGACAGAGTTAGGGGAGGGAGAATGCTTAAATGCTTTGAATGATGGTGTGGAATGCTAAAAAGTGTGTGTGTGTGTGTGTGAGGGGGGTCTCCTGCCTGGTCTAGAATCTGGTATGCGTGACTGAACAAGAGGAGGAGAAAGAGAAAAAATATATCCCCCCACCAGAACCTGCCTTCCTAACTTCTAAAGACAGACAATGGCTACTGACTGGTCTGGCAACCCTGTGTGTGTGTGTGTGTGTGTGTGTGTGTGTGTGTGTGTGTGTGTGTGTGTGTGTGTGTGTGTGTGTGTGTGTGTGTGTGTGTGTGTGTGTGTGTGTGTGTGTGTGTGTCACTTCACACACAGGACACGTCCTGATGGAAAGCAGAATGGAGGAAATCGCTCTAACAAACTTTGGATCTCATTACCACACATGCAGTTTTCACAGAGGCAGCTCTGCCGTATGTGAAATAAAACACTGCAGAAATGACCATAACTAATACCCCAAACCTTCCATTCAAACCATGAAATCCACCAACTACAAACTGGACCTAGTAACAGTTTTTTTTTTGTTATTTCTGCATTTGAGGCAAAAAAAAATAAAACAGTCATTTAATGATTTCAAAAAGTCAGCAGAGGAGAACAGCTTCCAGTATTAAACGGCGTGGTGATAATTAATTACACAGGCACTGCAGCCAAATCAAGACGGCAAGCATCCATTTTGAATCTCCTCGTAAATAATACAACGACACAACAGATTTTTTTCCTTTTTTGAGAAGCAAGGCCGGTCTGTTCAGGGACAATACTCAGAAACGTGTGGGAGGCTATTAGGACCAATACATTACAATAAAAGCCCTTATTCCTTTAAATGTGCCTGATTATGAGCAACGTGATTGTGAAACATGACCATTGCAGCACTGGGTGTCTTGTAGGCATAAACAATGTAGAATTACCATGTAGAAACTACAGCGTTAATGGGGGGGGGGGGGGGGGGGGGAGCATGACGACATTGGAGTGCTACTGCCACACAAAAGTAGTCCACACTGCTCTTTTCATTCATTATATAAATATCTTTAATGGTTTTAACCGTAAGAATATAAAACAATTTAATTTTGGGATTCTGCATTTTTTTTCTTCTTTACAAACACATAATATACAGTACATCTTTATTATTCAAACACACACAGCTTTTTCAGCAGGACGCACATCCGTATATTAATTTTTCTAGCAGGCCATCGCATTACATTAAAATGCGCACACAGAGGCCTCCGCATGTGCATGTGTGTGTGTGTGTGCGTGTGTGAAAGAAGGGGAGAGAGAGAGAGAGAGGGGGAGAGAGAGAGAGAGAGAGAGAGAGAGGTGGGGAGGTAAAGGGACGCAGCCCTGCTTGTAACCTGACGCGGACAGAGGCAAAAGAAAAATAATCGATGGCTCCTTATTCTAAGCGTGTCTCAAAATGCAATGGGGTATTTTCTAATTCGGGGAAGGGATGGAGAAAAAGAGGAGGAAAATAAAAAGGCATGTTCTCCCCCTCCTCTCTCTCACAGCGGTGGGAGCAACATGAACATGAAGGCGACCTGTGTCTCCATTAACGTGGGAAAATAAAGCCATGAGAAAAACCCCTGATTTGTTTCGATCAATAAAGGGTATAAGATATAGAAATCACTTCAATTTGAAGTACGGCGCTCTAAACAACATCCACTGACATTTATTTCCACCAACACCCCCTCAGAGAAAAATACTGAATATTCCTATAACATTCTCAAATGTGTTTCATAAGGGCCTGATCAGCTTTATCTAGCGTTGGTGTTCCTATACGCGTTTTGTATTATTATAGGATGACTAAAAGGTATTTATTCTAAAGGGAAAGCTGATAATCTTGTCTACTTTCATATTGGCCGAAGCTTTAACACAACCTCCCTCCAAAGGGGCGTGAAAGTTGGACTTTATCCCTAAAGATGAGGAAAATAAAACAATAAAAAAAAAAACAAGCAGATTTATATTTAGTTTTTTGCTTCTTTTGCATAAAGCGTCGTCATTTAAATCTCAATGGATTTTACAGCTTGCTGCCCCCCCCCTCTCTCTCTCTCTCTCTCTCTCTCTCTCTCTCTCTGGGAAATTGGTGCTGTTTATGGGGGTAAATTAACAAAAGGTAGTTAGATTGTGTCTTGGTCTCCGTTCTCCAGCTCTGCTTATGGAGGAAGGGTTGGGGGGGGGGGGGGCAACACAGTCCCTTTAGGCACATTTTTCTCCCAGTCTTTCATTCTTGCCTTGCTTCTGCTTCTTAACAGTATACACCGTTTGAATAAAACCACGTACGAGGTAGCCAAATGTTTTAGGCGTGATGGCTGTAGCGAAGATTAGTTCTAAATGTCTCGAGTCTGGACTCGCTGTTAAAAAGTTTTTAAACCTCACTTTGATTCAAAATAAAAAGTAGTGGTAGATGGATGCAAGTTTCACTTTACGACGTTTCTGGAAGCAATTGCCAGTAAGCAGATTATTAGAATTACACTGTTTTATCTCTTTTAAATGTGTGAAACAAGCGGATTTGCATTACAAGTTATTCCAGTTTGATGTCAGAATTTCTGAGATATTAAAACTCAACACGAGATCAAAGCAATTGTTAAGAGGGATTTTCACAAGCTCCGAGCAAAAGTAAGTTTTAATTGCTACCTATCAGGCAGAATATTAAGTCATATAAAATACTAATTGAAATTCTGCAAGGCCAGCAGAGAGAAAAATAAAACATTTGAACACAAAAAATTGGTCACATGGGAGAAGCACACCTTACACAACCACACGGAAGGGAAAAGGAACGTTTTCTCTCTTTTTTTATCAAATAAGAAAAGAAGTTTAACCGCCCATCTATATACCCCTCCTCCTGCTCCTTGTGTCACCCTCTGTCCCCATCCAAAAAAACAGAGCAAAAAAAAACACAAAAAACATTTCCAATCACCTCACTTTCTCACTCTCTGTCATCTGCCAGAGTCCCAGGTTCAACACTTTAAGGCAGGGGAGCTGCGTGATCCTCTCCAGTCCCCTCTTGGTGATCTTGGTACATCCATACAGGTCGATGCCCGCCAGCTGGGTCAGGTGGTCGGCTATGAGCTCCAGCCCTTTGTCCGTGATGCGCACACACTGGCCGATGTTCAGGGTCCTCAGCTCGTGCATCTGCCTCACCATCCGGTTTATCCCGTCGTCGGAGATGTGACACGAGCACAGGGACAGGGACTTGAGCTGGTACAGCCCCTGAGCAATGTACGCCAGGGTCTGGTCCCCTATCTTGTCGCAGAAGGAAACGTCGAGCCCGGAGAGCCTCAGGGTGCCCATGGCGAGGTGCATGGTCCCGGTGTCGCTGATGTTGTCGCAGGAGCGCAGGTTGAGACTCCAAAGGGAGGCCATGTGGGAGAGGTGGATCATCCCTGCATCCGAGATACCCCCGCAGAAACTCAGGTTCAGAACCCGCAGCTTGGTCAGCCCCTTGGAGATGTGTTTGAGTGACAGGTCCGTCAGCTTCTGACAGTCCTGGAGAGTCAGGTACTCCAGGTTCAGACAGCCCTCGGCCGCGCTGCGGGTCATGCCCGCCAGGTGCCCGATCCCCACGTCCGAGACGTGCCTGCAGGACCGAAGGTTGAGGCTCTTGAGCCTGTGCAGGCCCCAGGCGATCAACAGAAGCCCGGTGTTGGTGATGTTGCTGCAACCGCCCAGCTCCAGCACCTCCAGGTTCTTCAGGTACTGAGCTATCCGGCCGAGGCTGGAGTCCGTGATCTGCTTGCACAGACTCAGGTTCAGCACTCTCAGCGAGGGGATCTCCTGGACAAACGCGTGACCCAGCCCGTTATCCGTGAGGTTGTAGCAGCCGGACAGATTGAGCGACTCTATGTTGGGCATTCCCTGGATCACATAGCTCAAGCTGCGACGCAAGGACAGGATCTGGACCCTCCGGATGCCCCTGGCCTGGAGGCTGGGGAACAGGGAGGGATTGGCCCGGCGGAGGTGCAGCTTGGCCTCCACCCCCCGCCACACAGACTTGTGGTAGGATGCGTCCCTCCAAGCGATACACACTTGGGCTACCCTGCCTTTGTCCCTCACATCCAGATAGCTGAAAATCATGGCCATAATTTCCGGGAAGAGGCACGAAATGTGCGTCTCCATTGTTTTTCAAACCCCAGGCATATAAGATTTAATACTCCGCACCTCCAAGGCTGAAGAACAAACCTACTCCTCTTCTCTTGCAATTATGCAAATGTATCAACAGTACCAGTTATCCACAGAAGTAGGAAAAAAAGAAATAGTTGTTTGTTTCTCTTTTCTTTCTCACATTGAAGTGTGCAAAATCGACCCAACTCTCTCCAACCACACGTGATACTGTCTCGTTGCGCAGTCGGATTCAAATGCATTTAAAAAAAAGGGCAAAAAACAACAACAAAAAAAGCGTTTATTCCTGCCTCAACTTCTCTCTCCGCCAAAAAGAGGAGGCGAGGGGGGCTAAAGGAAGGAGGAGGAGAGGAGGAAAAAGCGTCAATCCTTCCCCCTCTCGCTCCCTTCTCTCAGACGACGCTTCCTTGTATTATGCCCACGAAAAGCCTTCCTCTCTTGGCCGAGCGGGGATCCAGACGGTCGTACATTTCAGAACAGGAAAGTGAAAAATAAAACCGACACTCTCAACGCCGCGCATTTAAAAACATTTCCATGACAGAAAAGCAGGGGGGGGAAAAAAAGATAGAGCCGGGTTGGCTTTGTAGGCAGAGTGAGAGAGAGAGAGGGGCGTCCTGGGCTCAAAGCCTTTGTCTGCTCTTTTCAAACCGACTTGGCAGGGGCCCCGGCACTCCAGCTCCACGGGAGGGGTGCACGCAAAACACCACTAATGACCGTGTCCGTTAAAGCGCGCTCCACAACGAGTAATGTCGCCGTGAGCATTTGCAATGCGAGCACAAAACACGGATAGGTGTGTGTTAAGGTTTAAAAAGTGACGGGGCTGTGACACGAGTTCGTCCTTTTCATCGGGACACCCCTCTCCCCTCCGCGGCAGCCAGTTGGTTTGTCCCGCCTCAGCTGGAACGGTGAGAACAGTTTCCCTTGGAAACCAACTTCTTACAATTCAGTTCACTTTGGGCTTTAACCCTTTGAGCGGACCACACAAGAAACACAGGAAAAAGCCAACTCGGAGAAGCCCTCTCACTCTGCTTACTTGGCATGAATATGTAGTATTTTTATTGCGATTTTGTTGTTGTTGTGGAAAAATTGGTAACGGAGCGTAATACAGTGTTTTTATTCTCTTGTGGACAGCCCTCTTAATCCGCTCTACTCTTCCACACGGGCACAACCTCCCCCCCAAAAAAATGTGTTTTACATGTCACCAATGGTTTTAGAAATTAACAGTGTAGCGGAAAACATGCAAGACGCTACTCAGTGGCTAACTATGCCGAGATATGGATCAGTACCAAACTAATCACTTTGAAGTCTTATCTGGCTGATAGCATTGAGTGTTTGTCCATCAATACTAGCTATTTATGGCAGATATTTTCAAAAAGCAAAGATAGTGAGAATGAGTCTACCGAGTTAGAACTTTTATGCCCCGCAGTGGCCTTCTTGTTTCAGTTTCTACAAACTGTTTGCGCACATGGGCGTCCCCTATGTTTATCTATCAAGGCCACGTATGTGTGTGTGTGTGTGTGTGTGTGTGTGTGTGTGTGTGTGTGTGTGTGTGTGTGTGTGTGTGTGTGTGTGTGTGTGTGTGTGTGTGTGTGTGTGTGTGTGTGTGTGTCTCACAAAGACAACATATGTTTGTGCATATGTTTTTTTGTGTGGGTGTAAACAGTATATTTTGTGGTTGTAGTGCTCCCTCTGGCTTTTTGTAGGCTTCTCTCTCTCTCTCTCTCTCTCTCTCTCTCTCTCTCTCTCTCTCTGTGTCTGTGTGTGGGAGATAATATGACAGGGGAGCCGTTTGCTGAAGCCGGCGAAGTGTGGAAGAGAGGTTGAGAAAGAGTAAAGGAGGAGAGGGAGATGGGAGGAAAGAGTGATCAGGTGAGGATAAGAGAGGGGGAGAGCCGCTGCAGAAACAGGCATTTTCACACGGAAAGAAGCAGCCGAGCACAACTGACAGCAACTCTGCTCTCATCCTCTCTAGTCTTCTCCTTATGGATAGATTTTTTTTTTCAAGTCTCCTTGAAAGCAATAGTCAGATATGTACATTTTTTTGTTTGCTGTAATCTTCCCTCGTGTGCGTGCTGGCTATTGAAGGATCCCATCCTAACATGTTTACAATTGAAGTCCTCTTTTTGTACTAAAATGTATCTCAACATTTATCTGAAGCCAGCAGTCTGAGTAAAATGATTAACTTATAGGACTTTTTCCTCTTCTCTACCTTCTTTGTCTGAACGTGTTTCCATCTTTCGATCATCTCCTGTATATTAACTTGCTTTTGGTTCTTTCTCCCTCATGTCTCTTTTTTTACTCAACTCAAACTCATGGATGGGTTTCTCCCTTCTTCTCGAATACAAATCATTGGCATGAATAATGCCCAGAATGAGGTCACAACACATTTCCATACCTAAATGTATTAATCATATCCAGAAGAAAACATATAACCGGATTCGCAACCCTTTAGACATATTCATACTTAGGTATTTGCATGTGTTCCTGCTCTATGTTAAAAAGGTGTGCTAGAGAACTAATCACGCCGTTATCACGGTTTGAGTTTTTATTTCTACTCTAATCTTTCATATCCAGACTTCTCACGGCGCTGTGTCAATGCTGGGGAAAGGCCTGTTCCCACGTATTCACATTGTGGTGGAGGAGAAAAACGCTCTGGATTGTTTGTATTTTGTTAAACCGATCACAATTATATCTTTGCGGCGGTAAACACGACGTTCAGCAGCAGTGCGAAACTGCAACACATAGAGAATGCTGCGTGGAAACTCCTTTTTTTAGATTAAGGACAAAACTGATGTCACAACCGATTCAGCATCTGTGATGCATTATAAAATCTATAATATCTGATTTTTATTGAATTTATTTAATGGAGGTCTTGCAAGCTTTAGAGGCCTATTTATAAACCCTTGAAGTAGCATCATTCTATTTCAGGCTGTCATTAAAGCATCTCCTCTTAGGGAAAGATATTGTTGTTAAAAGCATATAAATCTTTGGTGTAGCAATCGTTTTTCATAAATCCAAAGAATCAAAAGAACCTAAACTTCTTGATTCCGAAGTGCAAGGATTCTAAAAATGACTGAAATGGTCTGGTGACTATTTTTAATTGATTTCCTGTAGTCCTTGGTGCTCGGGGTGCATTTTATAGAGATCCTGACATGAACACCGAGCATTATAACAACGCTTTTATTTAGTTATAATGCTATAACGTCACTTGTCCCATTCAAATGTTCTGTCAGCAGTCGCTTTAAGGAATATTTTTTGGGTTCAAAATGGAAAGCAACACCCTGCCAATGCAGTTTTAAAAGTGGTAACCTCACCCGGTTGTGTAGGAGGTTATCAGCCAACTTTTAAATGTCTGTCACAGTGTTTCTACAGCGAGATGATCCCAGCAAAGGCAAGTGACAGAAAGAGAAATAGGAAAATATTTCGGATGGAGGATGTTGAAACGGAGAGAAGCAGACCTCTAAGCCACAGGCTTTTTCTCTTCTCTTCTCTCTGCGTGACCTGTGCATGTGTGTGTGTTTGTTGATGTGTGTGTGTGTGCGTGCACTGCTGTGATGTGTCATACCTCTCCTAGAAAACCTGCTGGGCCCTAGCTAGTGTTCACACTGAGCGAGAAAGGAGAGCGAGGGATGGATGGATGGATGGATGGATGGATGAGTGAGTGAGAGAAGAGAGAGGAAAAAGTGAGAGGGCTAAAATAAGAAATGGGTCAGAGAAAAGGGAGGAGTATTTTTAGAGAATGTATCGGAAGGGATGGAGAGAAAGAAACAGAGCTGCGTGTGTGTCATCAGCCCAAAGTGTTCAAGAAGCTAAGATCCTACTCGACATGTGACCCATCGTGTGTGTTTCTCTTTTTGTGCATGTGTGTCTTTGCGTGGCCAAATTTGTCAGTGTTTGATCGTTCAGGGGAGTGTTCTAACTGCATAATTGCGACAACGCGCTTGATCTGCACCCGCAGCAATTGCCGGTTGCCAAGGTTACGTGGGCGTGTGTCAACACGTCGCCCTGAAAGCAGACACCCTCCCTGAGTGGATATTACCATGACTCTGTAGATTCTATTGCTCTCCGCACGCACATGCACACACACACATGCCAACATATAAAAAAGAGAAAGTCGACAGTAACAATGACCTGAGGTGTGTGTGTCTGTTTGTGTGTGCATGCATGTCTGCCAACTGTAGGCTACAATGTAACTGATGAATCTTTCATGCTGTTATGGTGTTCCCTTGCTTCACAGGGCCTTCACCTGTACAGTGAAACATTGCCTGTGTGTGTGTGTGTGTGTGCACCTTTGTTTGTGTGTACCTGCCTTCAAAGCTATTCTGCTGTCGGACTTGTTTTACCTCGTCGAGCGAATCCACAGATGCCGGTTCTGTTGAAGTGAGTTGCCTTTGGTTTGAAATGTTGCTGTTTCACATCATGAGGTGAACCAGGCGGCGGCGTACTCCATCAGAACCGTGTAAACACTTTTTAAATAATGATCGCATCGGACTACACCACCTGACCATTTTTTTAATTTTCCAACCCGAGGAGGATTCACTTCGATGGAAACGTCTTTTAGTGGATTTTCTTCGAACGAGGCGAAACAAGTCAGCGCCGAGCTTTTGCACTCAGTTGAACTCTGGCGATCTATGACGTGCAAATTTATGCTGCTGACAAATCGCAAGCGGTTCTGACAGAGCTGACCTTTTAAAGGGAACACAGAGCTGGAGGGTCCAAACTCGAACAAGCTATCCTATTACCGTCAAGCTTTGTACAACCTTGCTGCGCCAAAGTACAAACCCGCTCCACCTGGCAGACACACAAGCACAAACACGCCGATGCAAATGCGTCCCTTTTAAAGAGGGCGTGTCGGCCAATCACACGTCCCCTAATGACTTCTGAAATTGCCACTAACTGGAAGGCGTTGAGGTGTCGGCGAGCGTGACGATGAACAGGGTGCCGTTGACAAGGAATCGTGAAGCATTAGTTGGTGTTGAAAAAAGAAGAAGAAAAAAAAGGAGGAGGAGGAGGAGGAGGAGAGGCCAGTGAGCGGCAGAAAGGGAAACAGATAAGTGGCTGGAAAGACGAACACAGATGATGGAGGTTAACTAGAGGAGGAGAGGAGATGTGCACAAACGGAGCTCGTCCCCGCCTCGAGATTTCTGTTTCTCTCTCTATTATCCCTCTCCATTTAAATCCTTACTTCTGTTCTGTGTGCTTCGGCCACACGGGCTGTGTGTGTGTGTGTGTGTGTGTGTGTTTGTTGTGCACTGCCGTCCTGCCCCAGTTTTTGCACCTACCCGGCTCTGCCTAGATGTGTGTGTGTGTGTGTGTGTGTGTGTCCGTCCTTAACAATGCTTTTCTTTTCTGCCAGCTCTGCAGTCTGACATAGGAGATTTTTTTCAGCCTTTTTGCTCTCTCTCCCTCAGCAGTCAGCATTTTGGCCTTTTCTCAACGCGCTTTGTCATCTGTTGGCATGAATAGGTTGCATATTGTGTGTGTGTGTGTGTGTGTGTGTGTTCATCCGGCTGGTTTTTACTCTGTATTTGGGCGGGGAACCATGAAGGTGGTAAACAGCTCTTTTTCAATCTCAAAGCAGGATTTGCACATACACATAGCCACACTATTAGCAAGTTAAATACAGAAAAACCAAGCTCAAGTGTGAGATCGAGCAGAGGCAAGATTGATGGAGAGAAGGATCGACTCCGCTCTCAAGACAAAGCTAAATCTAAAGGATTTAACCAGCAACTACTACAATTAATGAATCTCTCTGTTTTGGCGTAGTCATGTCTTCACTGTGATCAACATTAACAATGCATTCAAATTGAATATATGTTATTATCTCTCCTGATGAATTGAAAATGGTGTCAATGTAAACTCACCTTATACAAAGCTTGACTGATTCACCCAAATAGCTCAAATGAAGATACAGAATAAACGTGTTATTTTTGTCTAATCCTAAAGCCACTGAAGGAGGAAGTATATTTGAAAGTGTCCATTTTCTCATCATCTAACTTATGCGTGGGCTCCTCGTTCTTGTCCTTATATTTTAGCTTTGATTAATCCCGAGAGACAGTTCTCATATTGGCTGCTGAGGCTCATCCAAATCTTTCGCCAACCGTGTTCTGGCGTCTGGCGTCTGGATCATCTAAGGTTTTGTTCGGGAATGATTTCAACCATAGAGGCAAAAGTTGTCTAAGCATAAAATGGAGGAAAGAGCTGTAAAGGCATATTTTGGTGAAGATTAAACTGTGCGAGACCAGTGCACAGGAGCGAGACGTGTCTGAATCAAAATATAATTAAGACTGAGACACTCTCGGACCCCCCCCCCCGCCCTCTCTCTCCTATAATGACAATAATAGTCACCATCTGCAGTCTGATATCATACAAGATGGAAATAATCAAATACATTTAAGTCCAAATGTAGATATCTTGGTGCTTTTTTGGAGAAACTAAAATGAAAGAAACCAAAAATCAACCATGCACCTGACTTAACTAATAACCCACCTTTTTACCTTTTTTTTGGTAATAAATTATTCTACCAATTACGTTGCCATGACAAGAGTACTAACACATATTGTGCCATATAATTCATAAGGGTAATTTGGGAATGGAGAGATGAGAAGAAGAACTTTGTGTCGATGACCACCCTAAATTATTATTCACATGCACAAAGGAAAATGTCTGACACTACGTTTAATGGAGGGGGACTACTTTGAAAAGGAGAAACGGGTAGAATGGTCAAGATGTATTACGTAGTAATTAGACTCAATAATTAAACCGAAAAGCAATACATTTAGCGAAAGCAACATGTGAGGAACTCGTGTGAGCACTGGAACAACAGGTTGACTGATCTTCTTGGTTTTACATGTTTGTGTCCACCGGTGTGTGTGTGTTTGCGCGTGACTTGACACAGCACAAAGGTTCCTGGGGATCTATGGACCAAACGTTAAATTCAGAGAGCAGCAGTAAATCAAGCCTGGACCAGCGCAGCCTCGTCCCCTCCGGAGCGCTGCTCTGGTCCTAAGTGTCCCCTCCTTTAGTATGTACGTTCATTCCTTATAGCCGGGCCAGAGAAATGTACTTTACTGGAAGCCCAGTGTGCCAGAGCATGTGTGTAATGGTGATAAAAGCAGAGAGCAAAACTCCCAGTATGTGTGTCTGTGTGTGTCATTCAGCCAGTGTTTGTGAGAATACGCTCGTGTTCATACAATGTGTGTTTGAGCATGTGTGTGTGTGTGTGTGTGTGTGTTAATCTCTCCAGGGAAGGGATCAGGGGGCCAGTGTAGTTTGACCAACGGCGCTCCGGGGCACCGGGGCCCGAATCAGGGGATCTGGCTGAGCCTCAGTGGCTTCTGCTCCGTCTCTCCAATGGTTCCAAGCAGAGGGCAGCCAGATCCCTCTGTCAGTCTCCACTTAGGTGCCAAACCTGGCCTGGTCTGCATCCAGTTATCTCTCTAGACTATATTCTTTAATCAGATATCCAAGCCCTTCTGTTGGTAGATTGTGAGGCTTTTTTTTTTTTAAAGAAGAAATAATACAGTCTTACTTTTACTAATGAATGAATGCTGTATAAAAAACTTTGACCTTTGACATTTGAATTAAACACACAGCTGCTCAACAGAGGTTTGTTGTTTACCTGCTTATTGTGAGTTAGTTTGCCCAATAAGACATTTTTTTTTTAAGCAACTCACTCAAAAGAATCTCTGAAAACGGTGAAAAGGATTTTCAGGCAGCAGTGTCTTGTGATTGTCGCACATGGCCCCAGGGAGCTAAAACAAAGCTAACTGTTAAAAACATTCCCTTTAATGTTGTGGTCGACACTGTGTAACAACAGAGTTAATTGATGGTTCTAGGGTTAGAAAATGGCATAGATCATATATGCTGTCGATGAAAGCCGACTGAATCGTGTTTTCCAGTTTCATTAGATTTAAAATGTTCTGTGTTACAGTGAAGGTTCATTAGCCTCACAGGTAGTTTGAGTTTGTGGCACTAGAGTAAGAGATGTCCCAGTTTTCTTCTAGAAAAAGAGCATATCATTCATTTTGAGCTGCATAATATTGTCAGTTTATCATTAGCTCTCAATATCCTCCAGATAGGTGGAGCGTGGATACATAGCCGCTAAATAGAGACACGCAACGTGTGAAATACTTTAAATGGGGATAATAAAAGGAGAGTCTACGTGTGTGAAAACCTCACAATTAAGAGACGAGGGAGCTTGAGAACAGCTTTTTATAGGGCACACTGTTGGAGTGAGAGCGCGAAAGCGAGGGAGAAGGAGAGGGACGGATGGAAACACAAATGACTGAATCCGGCTCTCCGTAGGAGAAGCTTGTGAGGGATGGAGAGGAAGGAGGAGAGAGAGCTTCACACTAGTAGCGACAGAACAAAGCAGAGAGGCAGATGGCGATACAGAGCGGGGAGAAGTGTGAGAGCGGCTGAGAGGAGGAGGGAGAAAGTCACGTCGAAAGACGGGGAGGGAGAAGTAGAGAGAAGATATATTTAGAGGGAGAGAGAGAGAGAGTTTTAGCCTCCCAGCTAGAGGCGTGACTCATCTCCTGCCAGCTGACAGAAGGATGGATGGATGGAGGGGAGGAAGGGAGGAGATGGACAGGGTCGGGCGGGGGTGGTGAGAGGAGGGGGGATGGGGGGGGGGGGGGGGGGGGGGGCGATGGAGAGGGGAGAGCGAGCCTTTCAAAGCAGCGGAGGGAAAAAGGGGGGGAAACCAGAGAATGTGGGTGGAGGCGGGGCGGTGGAGGGAGGAGAGCGGCGCGAGGACGGCTATCCGTGCGACATCCTGCGCGCAACCACACGTGTGAATCTACGAAAAACAACAACTGAGAGACAGATAGAAAACCCAGGGCCTCTCCAAAGCCCCTCTCAGCTGCTTCCAAGTCCCACTGCCTTTCCCCCCAGGGTGGGTGTGTGTGCGTGTGTGTGTGTGTGTGTGCGCGGGTGCGTGAGCAGTAAATTTCCCCGCAGGCAGCTGCATTTGGCAGTTTGTTGCTGCACGTGTGTGTGCTTGCATATGTGTGTTTTTGGAAAGGGAACAGACAAAAGAAGAAAGACCGGACTGAGGAATAGATTCTTATCATCTATAGAAAGGGGAGCGGGTGGTTTCATCATCCCGTGGGCTTGCTGCGGTGCCATTGGTTTTGAGCCTCTTTTTTTGGGGGGGGGGGGGGGGGCCTTACAAATGTATCCATGTATCTGCCCAACCTTGGCATGTATCCCTGCATCTGCTCTAAAGAATGGTTTCAAGGATAAAGAAACAGTGAGCCCTTTATTAGGCGGTGTGTGTTAGTATTATGGGAGCGATTGTGTGTTGCTCCAACAGCTGGTTGTTGAATCCCTTCTACGGACAAACATCTGTCCCGCTGAACGGTTCGTGAGCACAAGCAAGAGTCGACGCAGGCCCCAAGGTCACTGCCCTGCAGCCGAGACTGACCTTTGACCCTATGATTGAGGCAACAGAAAAAAAGACAGAAACTTGTTTCTGTGTCAAATGCAACAAAACAAAAAAAAGATGTTCAGGTTGTTGTGGAACATCACGGCTTGTGTTGTATACCACAGTGGTGAAACTAATATATGATTACAACGGAAATACAAAGTTTATTAGCACTGCTACATTTACTTGAGTGCAAATGTAAGGGAAGTTCTTTGTGGTATTTGTATTTCCTGCAGATTTTTTGAATAGTACACATCTAAGTCAATGTCATTTTCTAAAAATGGATATTCAGCATTTTGGCCTGAGCAGCTTCCAGGGGATCAGCTCAGACCTCATGAGACGACTGTAGCTGGTTTCCCTGCAGGAGGGGGGGGGGGGGCAGGGGGGGGGGGGTGGGCAGCGTTGCCTGCTGTACTCTGCCACCGTTTGCAATAAGAAGCGACGCCGCTGTTAATCCAGAGAGGAGCTGCCGGCTTTCTCAGGCGTTGCTCCCTGTTGCATGGCTATTGCACATGTCCTCTGGGGACAAGTCCTCCATCGCTCCCTCTACCCCTCCCTCTCTCCCTCTCTCTGTATCCATTACTTGGACACTCCCTCTCTCTTTCACCTTTTCTCTTGTCTCCCCGACTCCTTTCTGCCTTCTTCTCACTTTCTTCTCATTTTTTTAAGCCCATTCTGTGGCTGCTGGATGCACTGTGGCTGAACTGCTCCTCCTTGTGTTTCCACTGCCACATCACAGGTTACCAGTTAAAAGGAGCCACTGTGGGTCACGTACCGGAATAAGCTGTTGGCCTGGTTCACTTTAGACCACAAGCATGTTTTAATCAGCCGGGTTCTAAAGCGAGAACGCAGTTTGTTTCAGTTCAGCTCGCGCATGTTTCTAACCAAATATGGATCATAAGGAGTTTACGCGAGGGGGTCATTTCCCAAACTCTGGTTTATATTCTCAATGCCAAAGAGAAGTTTGTGCGTTGATCGGGGAAATGATCAATGGCCGCGCTTTACCGGGAGAGGACGCTGTTGCCACAGCAACTTCCCACCGGCTAAACGTGACTTTGACCCGATACCCCCCCCCCTTCCCCCCCCTCCTCCTCCTCCTCTCCCACTGAAGAATATCTAACAGATGCAAATGCCATGGTGCACGTGGGGGAAGTTTAAATCCCGCAGGAGATGGAAGGTGTGTCGTCTCTGCTTAACATTGCTGCGGGTCTATTATCATGCAGAGGCGAGCTACATCCGACGCTCTGCTGCTGCTGCTAATAAGTAAAGAAGTAGGTATATTGTCATAAGAAACCCACGTGCCAAAAACTGGGAAACTGCCCACTGTGATCATTTACGACATAAAATGTTAGGCAGAAAGGTGTTAAAAAAATGTACCATGGGTTTTTACGCACACAAGCCAACTTGTATGGTTAATTACTCGCTTGTGTAGAATTAATTAATTACATAGCAATATTCATTAAAGTTGTCTGAGGTGATTATGGTTTATTTGCGGATTCGGTGAACTCCTTGGTGACCTTTTTCTTTCTCACTGGTCGATTAAAGGGGTGTGCTATATTCACGTTGTATTTTAAACCCCGGAGAGCAATTTCTCTGCCCTTGTGCCGTCGGTTGCCCCTGGACGCGCTATTTTAAGAAGCACTGAATCGGATCAAAGAGGCTTTTCCTGCGCAAGTTCGCCGCCCAGTTTGTCATTAGCCGGGATATGAATTGAGGAGACCTCGCTCCAACACGCCTTTTCTTTGCTCCACCACTTTTTCCGGGCTCCTGGCTGCGCGCGCGCGCGCGTGTGTGTGTGTGTGCGTGTGTGACTATGGGGAGGCCCTTTATTGTTGCCGACCAAAGAAGGGATTAGACGACTTTGAGGCACTCACCTTTTATTCAAACAAATTATTCACTTCAGCTAATAAAAGGAATTTTGACGCACGTGAACTTTTGGTTGATGGGGGTTTGGGGAAACGTTCAACCCCCCCCCCCCCCCCCCCCAATTGCTCTAGTTTAAAACACTGTCCTGAGCAAATCTTACCCACTTCCATGACGTATGCATACCCGACTAAGTTTTATATTCAACATCATCTGAAAGCAACCTTACAGGTGCTTCCAGTCTTACATCAGCATTCAATTCACTGCAGACTGTCCCCAATAACCATTCAGTTTAACTCTGCGCACGCACGCGCACCCCATACGTCCCATGCGCGCGCAATGTATGGCGAGGGAGGGAGAGGGCAGGAGGGTCTCTGAGGTGAAGTGGGGGTGAGAAGAAACGGGCTGAAGTAAGAAAGCAAGCGAGATGCGGTGTGGTCGTGAGGGGATTGATTGGGAAGGGAAATCGTTTTGCTGCTCAAATAGCGTTTGAATCTCCTCGGTAATCCTTCCTCAAGACAACACCGGGATCACATTTTTACATTGTAGCTTGGCTTCATTTATGCATTTTTAGATCCAACGGGTGAGGGGGAAATCCCTTCAGAACTTTGCGTAAAACTCAACTAAACCGTTTTACGCACGACTATGAACTGCAGCTTTTGACCTTTTGGATTGTAAACTCCGGCCTTTTTTCATCTTTTTTGTTTCATGCCAGTTGTATTCTATATATTTTTTTCAAATCCCAGAGACTTGAAGGATAAGTGGTTTGCCAGGAAGTAGACAACCCACAATAAACACTCGAACTGAATCGCCAGCACTACAGTTCTTGCGTCCAGAGCCCGCGGGACCGAGCAGGGCGCCGGGCTGATTTTTTTTTTTTTTTTTTAAATCTTTTTAATGCCCATGTCTCAACAGCAGAGCACTTTGCCCACCACCGGCTGTGTGGCGGTGACGCGGCGGACCATGGACAACAGGCCTGTCCGAAAAAAGCGCACCGGTGCCGTTCGACATCTGCTGCTGGCAGCCGCCTTCCTCGCCTGCAGCTCTCAACTGCTGGTGGTGGAGGCCAACTCATGGTGGTGAGTAATGGTCCCTCCTGCATGGTGCAGTGATTGTTTGCTGGTTTGGTGGCTCATCCATTTAGTGCAACTTTGAAAGATTTTAATCTGACATTTTCTTTCTTGTTATAGTCCTTTATTTGTATCTGAATGGCTGAAAAAAAGCCTTAAAACGTAATCCAAAAAGTTCACTTTGTCACGCCGTTGATAAGGTGACAAATGGAGTTTGTGTTGCCTCTTGTGTCTCCTCTGTATTTGTGTGTTTTGGGGGTGATGTCCCAGGGGTTGTAGTGGAGCCTCAACAGTGAATGGAACAAATGTGAGGGCTCTGTCACAATATTTACCCTGGCTGAGCCCCAAATGGCGCTGCATTGCAGCCTGCTGCTGTGCCTATCGCCACGGCAATTAGACATACTTGTTCTTGACTTAGAAGACAGCAACAAATGCAATCTAAAGGCAGCACTCGGGTTCCCGAATCATATGATAATTTCCTACCGCATGATACATCATGTCAGTTTTTCAAAGCAGATGTAATTCAAATTGTACTATAAGTGTAAAGTTGTTTGTGTGAAAGGGACAAGAAAGAAACCAAAGGCAACTAGTTGCACAGATGAGTAGCAGAAGAGTCCGTCTACGCTTTATAGGCCAGTGGGGCTAATAAACGTGTCTGAACTTTGTCCTCTACAGCGGCAAACCTCCTCTCGGAGACAGAGTGGTTTATGACAGAGATCTCGGCCCTATCGGTTACGATCAAAGATAAGTGCTGGGGTTTACTGGTTGAAATTTAGACTTAATATGGCGTCTGTCTCTCAGGTCACTCGCTCTGACCCCGATCCAGCGGCCTGAGATGTACATCATCGGAGCACAGCCCCTCTGCAGTCAGCTGTCTGGTCTCTCTCAAGTAAGTTCTTCTCTCCCCGTTTTAGACTTCTTCTTTTTTTTCTTCTTCTGTTCCACATGTTGTAGAAACGCCTCTTAACAGCTGTCAAGCTGAAGGAAATGCAGCTCAGTTTTGCCACGGTGCGGCTTTCCAGCATCAGCATCGACGCACGAAGTAGTCAAACACAGGAGGATATCCCCCGCAGGGGGGGGGGGGGGGGGGGTCCGCTCACGTGTAAAACCATTAATGTGCTAATCCCCGCTAATCTCTCCTGTGACGCTGTGCTGTCTGCAGGGCCAGAGGAAGCTGTGCCAGCTCTACCAGGACCACATGGTCTACATCGGAGACGGCGCCAAGACGGGCATCAAGGAGTGCCAGTACCAGTTCAGGCAGAGGAGGTGGAACTGCAGCACAGTGGACAACACATCCGTGTTCGGACGGGTCATGCAGATTGGTGAGTTTGATGGAATACGGAGAACAGCAAGTTGCTGTTATTGTCTTTCTCCGGGTTTTTAAACACCTGTCAGTCTATTTGGGAGCAGTGGCAGGTTTTTATTCGGTTTTGTTTTGTTGTTTGCCTGCAAGAGTGATTTTTGTCAAGCATGCAAAAGGCCTTGGAGCTACACACACATGTCAAAGCAGCAAGACCTGTCATAAGCTGCACTGTGTTGTTGGGTGTTTTGACACATGACAGAAAAAGTTATATGTGATAACAAGTTTGTATTGAATGGAAAATATGGAAAAGTTGTTGTGTTTTTCAAGAAAATTCATGTATTAAGCTGAACGTTAGACCTTTGCAGAATTCGGCTCATTAAACTTACTGAAATAATAATACACCGTTTCAAATAGAGAGGGTTGTTGGAGTCCCTACGGACTGATTTCTAATGTTTTATTTCAATGTTGTATTGTTTGAGTGCCTTGTAAATACAATACTCAGGGAGCACATGAAGTATTTTGACTTTGTAAGTACAGAATTGAAAGTAGATTATTCTTATTGAAGGGTATTTGTACTTTATTGTTTACTAGATTTTCACAGGGTTACAGTGGACTTTGCAATGTTGTTGTACCAAAATAGAAGTACAAGTGATCATAAAAAAGTGCCAGATTAAACCGCTCGCATTTCCCACTTTGCGCATGCGCAATGAACCTGATTCCTTCGCGTAAAAGCGACGACACGGACGAGTGGCGCAAGGTAACTATCAACGCGCAACTGAAACTAAAAACAAAGTGCGATAAATCCGCGCATTACTTGTGGGGAATCTCCACATTTGAACTCGGACCCTGGATCGGTTTCACGCGCGTCTAATTCCCAGCAGGCGATGTGGGAAACCTCTCATCAACAAGTACGTGTCAAATCCGCTGCGGGCAGTCGGACGAGGTGTTTGCTGCTCTTTCTCTGTCTGCGTCGCCCTCTGGCCGTCTCCCTATTGACAGTCAGTCTATCCCCGCGTTTATATGGAGGTGTTAGTCGCTCCATTGTCTCGCAGCTCCTCCTTTTGAAATGCGCCGATGAGCTGACACCGAGCCGGCAGATCCGGAGCCCGCTATTTGAAGTCTGGTCTGCGCGGCCCCCATAAAACCTCTCTCGGCCTCGCGTTTTCTCGTCCTCTGTCTCCATTATCCCGCATGCTGCATAATTTGTGCATCAGCATCCTGACTGAGAGAGAGAGAGAGAGAGGGAGAGAGAGAGAGAGCCCCCTCCTAAAAACCTGAATGAAGTTCACACGTTCTGCATGCATACCTGGATGTCTGTCTGTCTGGCCGGTGTTGATTGCAGCCTGCAGGCATCTAGAGCGAAACTACACAAAGATGCATGACTTTTAAAAACAGAATAGCGTATAAGTAGCCCAAGAAAATCGGAGAACCTTGAAGGATGACCAAAACCACCGCGCATTCGTGACGAGGCGCCATTAAAAGGGCAATAAGGGCCAAGCGACTAACACTTGACGTTAGGGCATTTTGTGATATCAAACATCGTTTGAAGAGAGAGGCATCGCCCGGCATTATACGACCCCACTGTGGGCTGTGGAAATGTCCTCTCAAACCAGAAATACCACAGTGTTCAGATGTAAATCTCCAGTTTCGGAGCACTATACTTCCTACCTGTCAGGGCCTCGCCTTTGTTCTCCTTTCCTTCTAAACGGGTTGTGTATTAATGCGCTGAATAGACACAAGGGCTGTGTATTCCGCGGTGTTAGACGGTGTGGGTCTTCGTTCTGGACCTGTGTGTGCATCAAGGCAACTACAAAGGGTAAACGGGAGTCTGGGTGTTCATTTGAAGCCTTCTCTGTGGTTCCACCTTGATATTCTAAGTGAGTGTGGGAGTGTTTAGCCTGCACGTAGGCCTCTGCAGTGCAGAAAATCTGAATTCTGTGGGTCAGTTCACCCAAATTACGCTCATTTTCCTGCATTGGTACCCGTGCAGATCGTTTATACAGATGATTTTATTGGTGCTGCTCAGTTGTTTTGGGTGACACGAATTTACCAAATTAGCTGCTTCAAATATTTTATGGATCCTGGTGCTTAAAGTAGCTGAGTTTGACCAGGGTCACCGTTAAAATCACTTCTATTGTCTTTTGTTAGGTGAAGTGGGTGTGGGGCTGTTTGTTGTGTGTGTGTGTGTGTGTGTGTGTGTCGTGGTGGGGGTGGGGAAGGTTTAACTTGAACACTTACCCATGTTTCCTGTTGGTGAACACACGCGTTCTCCAAAGCCCTAGAAAAGAAAGAAAAGGCCCCAGTGTTCCTCCACCTGCTAACTCTCTTACTAGTCATTAATATCTGCACTTTGAATACTTATTTATTCCCTCCTCTCAGGCTCCAGGGAGACGGCCTTCACCTACGCCGTCAGCGCAGCCGGCGTGGTCAACGCCATCAGCCGGGCGTGCCGCGAGGGCGAGCTCTCCACCTGCGGCTGCAGCCGCGCCGCCCGACCCCGCGACCTGCCCCGCGATTGGCTGTGGGGCGGCTGCGGCGACAACGCGCACTACGGCTACCGCTTCGCCCGGGAGTTTGTGGACGCCCGGGAGAGAGAGAAGAACTACCCGCGGGGCTCTACTGAGCACGCCCGGACCCTGATGAACCTGCAGAATAACGAAGCAGGGCGACAGGTAACGAAGGCCTCACACACACGCACACACACACACACAACATTTAGTTGTTGTCTTAAAGATTAGAACCAATGCCTTCAGAGTCCTCTTTATATTTAGCAAAGTAGTGTGTGTCCACGCTTCCTAACCTCATCCTATACCTTATATGTCTCCAAGGAATGTGTGTTTGTGTGAATGGAGGTGGCTTGACCTGGCAGTATTTGTGTGTGTGTGTGTGTGTGTGTAAGTTATTTATTGGGAGGGTCCAAATGGTATAACTGCTAACGCCCTTGGAGTCTGGCTAGGTCGCCAGGTCATTGCACATTCCAGCAAAGTCACACACACACACACACACACACACACACACACACACACACACACAAGGTCATAATACACACATAAATGGAGCAACACAATGGACAATAACATGCCTAATTGTTGGAAAACAAGAAAATAAAATGATGGCTTGATGAATGAATGTGGTGTCTTTAGTCAAACTAGCAGTTGCTAGTGTTTTTTTTTTGGTCCTCTCTAGTTCCCATACGTCAAATGTTAGATGTTCCAGAGTTGACATCACAGCTAAAGGTGTTTGGAAAGTCTTTCAGGTGGACAGAAATGCACTAAAAGAAACCTTTCACCCTAAAGTAGGCTACACACACACACACACACACACACACACACACACGCACCCTGACACACACGTATCCACCTCCCTCGTAAAAGGTCCATTTCCCAGTTCTGCTACACGTTGGATCAGGAGAATGTCTTTATCTTTAGTTAGAGGAGCTTTGTTTAAGCTGTTTGCGAAACAAAGGTGCTGTGTGTGTGTGTGTTTGTGTGTGTGCGTGCGCACGTCGTCTCAGCTTCATTTGATTTGTGTGAGAGACATTGAGCCTGGTTTTGTGTGAGCGTGTGTATCAGGGGTCAAAGGTGAGGGTCTGGAGAGGTTGTGTTTCTGCTGAGGGTCCCGTTGGGGCTATAGGAGAGTGTATGAGAGGGAGAAAGATCTATTGCTACAGCCGTGTATTAACACACACACACACACACACACACACACACTCACACACACAAAGTTCACTCTTCTGAATGACTTTTCCTCCCCTCTCCTGTTTGATCCCTTGTTTTCATTGTCGCCTGTCCATCGAAACGGAAGAGAGGAGAAGAGGGAAATGAAAAGGGGGGCAACAGAGGAAGAGCGTTTCTCTTCTCCTCTTCATCCCTTCCCCTCACTTTTTTTCTTTTTTGTGGACACCCCATTTTGTCCCAAAGCGGGAGTTGCCTTGCTTGGTTGAGCAAGGCAAACGGCTGAGTGTGTGTGTGTGTGTGTGTGTGTGTGTGTGTGTGTGCTCAGCATCATTTGATTTGTGTGTAAGGCGGATAACGTGGTCGTCTGTGTGTACAAGCGTCTGCAGACAGACGCAGGGTGAGGGATGGACCTCTGTCACACTCCCTTGACTCTGAAAGGCACACACACACACACACACACACACAGCCACCCAGGTCCACTGTCTCCGTTTCACACAAATCAAATGCGGCAGACCTGTCACTTATAGAGACCAAAACAACTGTATGTACATTCCCGGCCTAAAGACAGTAACGGGACACTTTAGTGCCGCCTGGTGCTCCTCTGAGCATAGCAGCATCTCTCCGATTCATCGCAGCCTGCGGATGGCTTTGCTTCTCGTTATAATGTCATTACTTGAACACAAAATCTGCAAAATAAGGCACAAGAAGAACTTGATGTCACAGAACAGCTCTTTGAAATGGCATTTTACACAGTAACTTCAATTAATTGATGGTGCAAGCGGAAACGGACTATTTATGAATACATTTTATTACTCTTTCGGGCTATTTTCAAAAAATGATCTCGTTGGAGCGGTCTTTGATCTACAAAAACAAGAGTGAGTTACGAGCAACATTCCTCAACAAATGCTGCCGTCTCCATCTGCGATGCAGGCGGCTGGCAGAGAGCCGTCATATCTCCTTATCACAATCACAAGTTTGCCTCAAAGGGCTTTACAATCCGTACAGCATGCGATCAGCGGTTCAGATAAGGAAAAACGCCCCTAAAAAAACCCCTCTTTAACAAATGAAAGCAACAACCTTCAGAAGGAGCGACAAAGAAGGGACATGCATCAGATGTTGGCTCAGAGGAGCGATATGACGACGTTGAGAAACAAGAAGACAATATAAGGCAGAAGTAGACCGAAAGATTATGGGCAATGGCTACGGAATTATTTCATTTTGGGGTTAATTTAAAAGTTCCTGATTTGACATTACATGTCATTTAGCTGACGCTTTAATCCAAAGCAACTTAAAATAATAATAATTCAACCATACGGATACAAACTCAGAAGAACAACAAACAAGAAAGTGCAATTTAAGTGCTACAATTTGTTTGTGTTTTTAGTCAAGGTGTAGTCCCGTATTTTGGTCATCACGGCAACAATCTGTGTGTGAAGTCCGTTTCTTTATAGCTACAAAATAAATTACCCTGAGATGCTTTATTAAAGAACTGCGTAAGAAAAAGAAAAAGAGAAGTTAAAAAGACAAACTCAACAGGATTTTTATTGTAACAACAAGAAGATCCGACAGCAGAATGTGTCTCTTTCCTTGTCTGCCTTTCCTCTTCATTCTCTCACAAAGGATGAGCTATGTTCCCTTTTTTAAACCCATTCTAGTGCGCACACACACACACACACACACACACACACGGCTCCTAACCCCTCACCCTGTCTGAGCAGAACCTATTGTGCCTGACACAGAGACCGTGTCACCACCATGGATGACTGACCTTGTGTGTGTGTGTGTGTGTGTGTGTGTGTGTGTGTGTGTGTGTGTGTGTGTGTGTGTGTGTGTGTGTGTGTGTGTGTGTGTGTGTGTGTGTGTGTGTGTGTGTGTGTGTGTGTGTGTGTTTCCATCAGTTTCAGTGTCCCTGTGCCCAGCAGGCACGACCTACCAAATAGCTCCGTTTGATGCAGGACACACACACACACACAAAGACCCAAACAGTATAGGCATGGCTCGCTTTTTTGAGGGGGGTTATTGGCCGCTTGTAATATTGGTAGAATTATAAATAATAATGAGCTGTTACTATGGTAACGTGTTGCTCAGTTAAAAAAAACGTGATGGCAGTGAAGCAAAAAAAACGAAGAGTAAGTAATTTAAGAAAAGACTACTTTGAGAGGATAAGATTGCAAATTTAAAGTTAACTGAAATCGATGTGGTTTTGGTTGCTCAAAACCTCACAAATCTTGTTCCTTAATATCTCTGAAAATGTTATCCATAATTACCCATGGATAAGAACGTTTAGCTGTTCTAATTTTCTTATTGCTGTGGTTCTGAACCTCTAAAATAACCTCACAGAGGAAACATGAGGACTCCTAAAACAACAATGAGTCATAAAATGTGAGGATTTTACTCTAATAATTCATTTCAACTTTAAAGAAAAACCCTATACTTTCAAAAACTCACTATACTTTCAAAAACTCACACTGGGAGCAACATGGAAGTATGACGATAGATACTTATTACTTTTCTAAACAGCAGAGGCAGCATTTTGGAAAAGGGGAAGAACCGGAAATGCTCAAAACAAGGCTTCCAGCCAAAAAAAAAAAAGCAATTGTCCCCTGCTCCCAGTGTCTCTCAGATGGGGGTCACGGGGGTCGAGTCACGGATTGGAGGGTGCCGAGTGCTATGCCTGCTGGGTAGTAAAGTAGAGGAGAGGGGAGTTGGGGTCGGGGGTGTTTGGGGTGCAGGGGTTAACAGAGGTGAGAAGGTAATTGAGATCAGGCAATGTGAGGACTGATGGGTTTCATTTGCATGAGGGGAAACCTAAGAATCAGCAATAATTGATTTCAGCAACTGTGCCGGGAAATGGCATCGCTGCAAACACGAAACACTAGACAGTACATGATTAGTGGTGGGATGCATGCGCGTGTGTGTGTCTGTGTGTGTGTGTGTGTGTGTGTGTAATGTGACTTGTTTATTGAATGCCGCTCAACTGGTCTGGTTGAGCTGCAGGGGTTGTGAAGGGCTTCCCCTAAAGTCCACTGCTGCAAAGGCCATAAATCTTGTATTTCCTGTTCTGTTTTCTTAGGGTACGCATGTGTGAGAAGGAAGAAAAAAAAAAGAGATCATTTATAATGTTCAGACCCGGCCAAAAACAAAACTTGCAAGCTCATGTGGCATAAAAGGGGGATGAAGATTGATCCGTTATTTTGGTCAAAATTGGATGCTTTGTTTTAAGGTGTGTCAAGATCATGTGAGATCCAGAACAGCAAGTTACACTTTTTACATTTATATTTCAGTGCTCTCGTCTAGCACGATTTGAATCATACAGTGTCAGTCTTGTGAAAAAAGTGACAGATCTGAGGATCTTAACCTGATATCTGTACCTCAAGGCGATTTCACTGACTTAATGGCTAAACTAATTATATGCCACGTTATGCTTTTCCCCTTTTAAAGCGACGGCCGTCTTGCTGGGAGCTGTGTGGGAAACTTGATTCACAATAGAGACACATTTCCTCTGGTTAGCAGCAGCCCATCTATTCTAAGTCAGCTGTTTGTTTTAGTTTGGTGGAGTAGTACTGACAGACTTGTCAGAGAATGCCATGTATGTTCGGAGAATACATTCTGCTCTTTATTTTTCTTTTCTTTTCATTTTTCTCTTTTTGGATATCTATTTTTTTTACCGCACCCTTTAACAGGAGGGTATTATTTACTACAAGCACAGTGGTGACAGAGAGCCAGAGATGGGAATCTTTCTAAATATAAAATGATATATATATATATATAGGAGAAAGGTCCCGCAGCAACTACAGCAGTGCATGAATAAGTGTGTGGATCTAAGTGGTCTCGCCTTTTAGCCATTATTAAATGTCTTTCCCTCTTATTTAACTAGGCAGTTGTTTGGTTTTTAATGACCTAGATTCAGAGTTCATACATCTAAACTATTTAAACATTAGCATCTTAACGTCGTTTATTTTCTGCAGGGTGTAATGTGAGAAAACGTTGCATGCCTACATCTCGGGGCTGATAATCACATCGACCTCTAGATGGCAGCAGCGTTGCAGCAAATATAGTAAACCTACTGCAAAACAAACAAGTGTCTAACTTTATCATTCTTAAATACCAACTAGTGTCATGGTGACCCTCACATATTTAGATTAATTGTTTTTTCTATATTCCACGTTTACTGTGTTTATTCTATTTAGTGAGAATTTGTCCTTTTTTGCATTAATAAGACACCACCACATCCCTCTTAACTACTTGTCCCGTTCTGAGCAGAACCTATTGTGCCTGACACAGAGACCGTGTCACCACCATGGATGACTGACCTTGTGTTCACTCTTAACTACTTGTCCCGTTCTCTCACTCCACCAGGCCGCCTATAACCTCGCAAACGTGGCCTGCAAATGTCACGGCGTCTCCGGCTCCTGCAGCCTCAAGACCTGCTGGCTCCAGCTGGCCGACTTCAGGCGCGTCGGGGAGTTCCTGAAGGAGAAGTACGACAGCGCGGCCGCCATGCGCATCGGGCGCAAGGTAACGACGTCTCTCCCCCCCCCCCCCCCCTCCCCCCCCCCCCCAGGGCGCCGTTGAAAAGGAAAGAGTGAACAAATGACCCCACAACATGTGCTCTGTCTCCACCAGGGCAAGCTGGAGCTGGTGGACAAGCGCTTCAACACGCCGACCGCCGAGGACCTGGTCTACATCGACACCAGCCCGGACTACTGCCTGCGCAACGAGACCACCGGCTCGCTGGGCACGCAGGGCCGCCTGTGCAACAAAACCTCGGAGGGCATGGACGGCTGCGAGCTCATGTGCTGCGGCAGGGGCTACGACCAGTTCAAGACCTACAAGCACGAGCGCTGCCACTGCAAGTTCCACTGGTGCTGCTACGTCAAGTGCAAGCGCTGCACGACGCTCGTGGACCAGTTCGTGTGCAAATAGCACGCCGACCGGACCGGAGGGGGGCGGCGGGGGGGCGGAGGAGAGAGGGGGGGGGGGGGTGTAAGGGGATTGGTGCTTGAACTTTCAAGGTTCGAGGGTCTGTTTTGGGAGCGGGTTTCCCCCCCCCCCTTCTCTTCTCCCCTTTCATGAACCGCTGCCCTTTTTCAGAGAGCAAAAGCTGCATTCACAGCTGTATGGGCATATTTTTGTATGTGTGTAAATAGTACAATTGATGGATGGCAAAGAAGTCCGATGAGAAGATAGAAGGCGTGCGATTTCTGCCCTGTGTCTTTGACGGAGATTCCCGTTTCTCATTGCTCCAGCATCACTCTCTCCTTCCCTGCATTCCTTCCTGATCTCAACACCTGAAAAGGAAAAGGAAAAAAAGCCCCAACGGACGGCTCAGAAGGACATCAAGGATAAATGGACTGAGAAAGTGGAATAACGATCCTAAAAAGGGGGACACGTGGTGTGATGACAAAAAAAAAAAAAAGAGAGAGAGAGAGATGAAATAAATATATAAATAAATAATAAATAAAACAACCGCGTCCGCTTTAAACAAGCGCCGTCCTTCACCTGACCGCGAAGGCAGCGAAACCACCCATTAGTGAGAATAATGTGCTGCTTCTGCCTTAATCGACCCGCACTAAGAGACACGTCCGCTTTGAGTGGACCTCTTCATCTCATTCATCACCAGCTTGTTGCCGGTTTGTCCATCCGTTTAACATGTTTTAATGCTGTCATGCAACAAATTTTGCAACTTTTTTTATGGGAAGGGTTGAGAAAACTTTAAAGCGTAAAATGTATTCCAATCAATAGAAGCAATCAATTTTAAAAACGACGAAGAGGACAAAGTGAACCAAAAAGGACTGAACATGCTATGGAAAAATTCATCTTTAAGCGTGGAAAAACAGAGGACTGCAATTTATTAAGTGCTATGTCAAAGAAAAGGTAGTAGATAAGAAAAGAAGGTATATTTTATTATTGTTTTTAATTTTCTGTTTGTTGTTGTTTTATACATGAGTATTTTTGTGTATTCTTTTGATAAACTAGTCTTGGACAACAACGCTTTGTTCTATTCTTGAGTGTGTTACAAAAATGATGCATGTTGTGGTTAAATAGGACGGCAACGCAGTACTGGAAACTAAATTACTCCCGTTCAATTCATGCCAAAATGACACATTAAATAGGAAAAAAAAATGTTTTTCAATCAACGTTTAAAACATGAAATTACAGCAAATAGCAAAGGAATACACAACATTACCACCACAACATAACTGCAGTTCTGGCATTCATGTTCTATTTATGAGCTCTGTGAAGCAAAAACTTTTTTTTGTGTGTCGCCTGATGGTGTGACGAGGCTTTTGAATAACCTCGTCGCTCACCTCTACACTCTGTAACCAAAAAAAACTGTTTTTTATTTGAATGTTCCTTACGCCTGCTCACCACCCGTTCCTAATGATCATTGAGTTCATTTTTTCAAGTAAGGAAATGCCCTATAAATCAACCGTTATTGATCCTATGAGTGCTACAGCCCGACTGTGCTTATGTTTAATACTACATCACATTGTGTTCATATATGTGTATTGTTTTCTCACATAAAAAAGTAAAAGAGGTATGTTCTGAAAGTTGTTCGCCGTCTTCTTGCACCATAATCACGGCGTCGTTACCTGTTCTTTATTGTCTCACGTTGACCCAATCAAATGGCTACCTTTTGTGGTTACACGTGACGTGACCTCTTCTCTATAACTCTAAAAAAAAAAAAGGCTCCTACGGCTTTGCTTTAGCTTTAATGACTTGTAGCACTGAAAGTCAAGTGCACAATCGTTGTTGAGTAGGTCTCTGCGGTATATCTACCGGCAATCCCATTACCTTCAGCCGCTCACAGTTAATTGGATTAGACCACTGACCAATAGTATTGTCTCTGCCTGTGTAATCCTCCTCACCTGGGGGAGGACTCTGTGTCGAAACAGGCCAAACTGCTCTTACTGATTCCTTCAAAGACTTGCATGTTATATTACTATATGTAATAATACTAATATCACATTGATGGTTGTTGCATGTGAATCCTATTGTTTTGGTGTGTGTGTGCTTAGTTAAGTGAAAAGTGCTTAGTTAAGTGAAAGTGTAACCCTGCTGGTATCACTAATCCTTTTCACCTGAAAGCCATCTGCTACTGTGACACTGCTAATTTCACTGTGCTCACCTCTGAAACAAACAAACAAACAAACAAACAAAACGGAAGGTGGTCTTTCTTTCATTGGGCAGTTCTTAATCTGAGATTGTTTTTGTTTTTGCTTTCTTATCGGGATAGTGCTAGTTTTTCTGTGGCAGGGAGGCTGGCTTTGACATCTGGGACTAGACGAAGCATGTCTGCAGCTTTCATGCCAAAAATCAATCTTGCAAAAGTGCCCCCCCCCCCCCGGGCTGCTTGTTAAATAGAAGGAAAAAAATGTTTCAAACCCTTTGCATCCCTGAGTTTGACTGTGGTCTCCTCAGGTGTTGGGCGATCTGGAGCTCCTCCTGCAGGTTAGACATTCCCTTATCTTTCCCTATGCAGCTTTGACTCTCAGCTAGGCAGCAGCTTGATGTAGCTGCAGGCCTCTTTAGAAGGCCAAAAAGCGCCTCTGCGTGCAAACTGGGCTGGAACATCGGTATGGTGTCTCAGGGTGTGTCCTCATGTGACCCTCTGGTTCTTAGCTTCAGGATTTTGTTTAGTGTTTGACATGCAGCTGTCTAATTATGAAACCGACTCCTGCTCTGTGGCATGGATTGCTCTCTTATATTGCGTCTTATACTGCCTCATACAATTTAGTTTAACGTCTGTTTTATTTTCTGCAGAGTTTTGGGCGTTGAGCATTGTGCAATAATTCAACATGTTCTTTTCTGCTTTGTGCTCCTCCTCTGTCCAGCAGGGGGACACAGCAACATGAAATAGACAAATATCCAGAAGCCACGATCTTCAGGTATATCTAGTCATTGTTCATATAAAAACACCTAAGGATGTCATTATTTTATTATGAGCGTTTGATACCACACTGTACTGTGTTTTTCTGAAAAGCACACATTGTCTCGCACACAAGCCACGGACCAGAAGACTGAACGCCCCTCCCTCATTTACAGAAAGGCCAGCATGCAAATCCCATAACCCATAATGCAACACAGACTGCAGCTTTACACGCTTTTTTAGCATCTTTAGTCAAATTTTATCAACAATTATGCCCTCCGTTGTGTTTAACCAATTGTTTTTTGTTGCAAGAAAAACGGCTCGTTCAATCACCAAAATGTAATTGTTGACTGTCATTGCCTGCAAATGAAATCTATTAATTATGCTGACATTCAGCTACTGGCAGGGCAGTTAAAGATTCCTAAAATGAACAGCGACACAAAAAGGTATGCACTCCAGGCCTTGGGAAAATAATACTGTAATATTATTCATTTTAGCAACTAAGGTATCATTAAAAACCCTCCAATGGGTTCAACTCAGCGTGACAGCTCTTATAGAATTTTCCATGACTTATGAAGGAGACAATGAGGTAGGTGTGAACCTATTTCCATCATGTAGTTCTCTCTTGAGTCACGCCCTGTTGGTGGGAGTGTTATGTGTTTGATCGGGGCTTTAATGACCTTACGTGGGATCATGTGTGTTACAATCAGGCTTGTCTTACCACGGACGTAACCAGTGCGGCTCTTCAGCTTCCCCAGTGTCTACGGAAGGTGCACAGGGGGAAATGTTCATCAAATTAATCTGCATAGCAATCCCATTATTTATTTCCCATTTAGACTGACAGTTGATTTGTAGTCATTCCTGACGAACACAGATTGAGACACACACCTAATGTCAGGGGTGTTATACTTGTTTTGCCTGTTCCAAACATCACACCAGTCTCTCTCTCTCTCACACACACACACACCGCATGCACGTCACTGCCAACCAACGGAAATGGTAATCGTAGTAGTAGGAGGAAGTTAATCATATTGAGATGGAGGATATAGTTGTAAACGTCAGTCCTCTCAGTGATTGTACTAGACATCCGATGTGATGTCCACTACACATAGTGGCATTGGGAAAAGATGAAAGCAACACATAGTGAACGCACAAAGTTCATAGAGCAATAGAACGGTGTTGATTACATTATAAAAATGACTTTAACCAAGTCCAACCAAGTTTTAAATTATCCACAAGGCTGAACGTCTGATTTGTTGCTCCAGTTGGTACTGCAGCTGCTTATCTGAATGACCACATTCCCTTTGGATGAGCTTGCACATATGTTCCCACGTGCAAGCAGACAGGGCAACAAAGCAACATTTAAATGCTGGATTAGTAGTGAGAACATTGTGCGATCAGTAATTGAGGTTATGCAAACACACTGCCAACATTGCAGTGCATGTTGCTCACTGAGAGGTTGCAGAGCTGAAGGTCTGCCTTCAGTAACCAGAAGTACCATATGTATAAGAAACACATCCGATTATCTGCCCAAAAAGGCTGACTGAAAATCATATGATATATAATTGAGAAGTTGCAATCCCACCGAATGAGCCAGAATGAGAACATGAAAGTCTCAAACTCTAAACTTTTACATTAAAAGCACATCAAACAGTGTTTTAGAAATGAATGATGTGATTTGATTACATTTCTTTCATTTCAGAGACGTACTGAAACCAGTCATTCTCCTGGTATCTGCTTTTCGCAGAAGAAACAAAGATAACTGAGACAAATTCCCGAGATCAGACAGTATGCAAGGACCCATCATTACATAATTATAGACTTTTATCCTGCGGTTTCCGAGAAACAACTGTTGAAACACGCCATCAGGAGTAGGCAAGGTCACACTCACATAATCACGTAACTCTAAAAGCACATCAGACATATTGTAGGAAAAAAGAAATCAATGATTTGAACTTTGAGGGTGGACAAACTCCATCAACCGATTAGATGAAAAAAAATGTGGCTTTGTCAATAGAGTGTTTGATGACCATGGGGATATTTTTAAATAAAGTATTTGGGGTTTAAAATGATGTAAGATGCTATTAGGATTTTTTTTTAAATACTGTAAATCTCTGAAAAAAACGTGTTGTTTTGGTAGAATAAAATGTTTTTAAATGACGTTTTTAATTCAACGAGTCTTATAGAAAAAGTATGCTGATACAATGAACCCATTGCCTCGGCAGAACTCAGCAACACTCTGGTCAAAGTACAAACATAACATTCTCTTGCCAGAGATATACAACAACTTGTTAAACCCGTTTTGAGTTGAGATCTGTCAACCTGATTAACCAGATGGATGAAAATGTGAGGGAGTATAGCAACGCCCCTTGCCAGAGCCTTGCATCAAAATGAATCCATTCTCACAATCATGCTTTAACCGTGATTATAATGCAGCAGGGTGTTGTTTTTTCTTAGTGTGTTTTTGTTGCATACATCTATAAATATGTGCACCCCATGTCTGGGGGAATAAATGATCCAATCGGGGTGTCATCCTCAGTGTGAGGCATTGTCCTATGCTCCCACCTCAGATAAAGTGGTGGAGTTCAAACTATCAAACCACCTGCACATGTTTTATTTGTCTAGCTGCTTATTTGGAGAGGATTTGTGACTGGTTTTACTATTTAGAATTACTAAAAGAAATACTATTAAAAGAAACAACCATTTTGATAATCAGTCAATGGTTTAAGTTGTGTATTAAGCAACCAAAATAATGGCTTATTCCAGCATCTTAAGCTTCTCATTTTCCTGCCAAAAGGTTAACGGGAAGAACACTGTACTAAAACAATGTTGATTTTGTAATGTTGATCTTCAACATATACCTATATCTACTAATTGCCACACTTTACCATGTATTTGTTATACATGACGTTAAAAACTACAAACAACATTACTTAATTTCTAGAAGGCCTCTTCCTGTTCCGGATCCTTACTCATTGGTCGCATTAATCGTTGCGTGAATCTGATTGGATGACCGGCTCTCACGCGAGCAGCGTCACGCGGTGACTGCTTTGCTCCGAACGTCGCCTAGTCTGGTTCGGTCTAGCGGCAGTCTGACAACCAGTCAGAGTGCACAGGAGCAGCAGCGAGTACAACTCCACCAACTGAGTTACGCTACGCAGAGGACGCCTTCATCTACGAACGCCGGGACCAGGTTAATACCACAACTGACATACCCCGCTTTTTGGTTGTCTTTGTAGCTTTTGTATGTTGTTTCAGACTGTTGAATTCACTCGCCGGACTTTCTCAGCGCAACGTTAACGCCTCTCTGAATGCAACCTGCCAGCTAGCAGCTTTGCTATCCAGCTAATTCTGGCTGTCAAAACAACAGGGAGAGATAGAGAGGCATAATCCGCTAGCCAGCCGCAAAAAAAAAGAACCGGCTTTGTTTTCTCTTTACGTGGCGCTAACGCGCACACGGAGGCTGTGTTTCGGTACGTCGAAACGCAGACGAGTCGATGTGGCGAGCTGTCAAAATAAACACACGCTCGGTTAAAGAGTTATGTGGATTTCTGTGGCAGCTCTTTTTTTTTTTTTGTTAGCCGACTAGCATGCGCGCTAGCTCGGTGTAAACAAACCGTCGTCACAACCCCTTCGACGGGAGTCCGTGTCTCGCTCTTAGCGTGGAAATGTGCGGGGAAACGTTTCAGGCCGGACGCGTTAAACCGCTTCTTGTCTGCACGGTGAGAGAAATGTCGAGTTAGTCTAGTTTTTTTTGGGCTAGGGGGGTTTCTTTGTCTCGCTCGCACGCCACTGGTTCGGCTGGTGTCACTTTGTGTGTGTGTGTGTGTGTGTGTGTGTGTGTGTCAAGTTGAAGCTTGTTTTCTTAAACCTATTTGTTCATGTGATTTAGTTGAAAGGAGCTGTGTTGTTTTATGAACAAAATGCTGCAAGGCGGTGCTGAAACGTTTTATTAAATGTGTATTCTGAGGATTTAACGTTCACATCGCACAGTAAAAGTGGTTTCTTTCTACCGTTTTGGTGAACTGTTGTAGAATATATCCAAACAGAATATTTATTTTAGTCAATAACCTGACAACACTCACAATTTTATTTTATCATTTGATTGTGATGCTGTTTTTTGATCATTGTAAAAACAATGTCAGTCATATCTGACTGGTGAAAATAGTGTTTTTTAATTATGTTATTTAGAAAATACTGTTTGTTTCTCTTCTTTGGCGACTTAGAAATGCACGTATGGTATTGTATGTGTGCCCATCCCATTTCAGCGTGCCTCTGACTGTAAGGTTTGTCTCAAATCATGAAGTCATCTCATAAATATTTCATGGGCTGTGTAGCTGATAGCCTATTTGTCTCTAACCAAAGCTTTACATGTACCAAAACACTCACGGGCGTCCCCAGCCTCGAGGATTAGCACATGGATATTTCATGGGGGGGCCGTCATAACTATTTGTGGTGAAATGCATTTTTAATCGCTGGCTTCAACTGCAGTTTGACCCTTTGGGCTTTCACACTGTAACTTACTTAACAGCACTGGAAACTTAAAACTATGAACTTCACCCATCCCTGCTCTTACTCTCAATTTGCACCTGTGCGTGTCAATGTACTCGCATGTGCAACTCAATCCACACAGGGATGCAAAGCAGACGCGTGTTGCATCATTTCCATGTAAAGCAACTGTGTTCTTTCAAAAAAGAGAATGTTGTGCACAAAGCTCAGTACCCACCGTACCACAGTAAGTTCACCGCATTGAGTTTGTCCGATAAGTGACACACACACACGCCCTTCAGATTCATCAGGAAATGTGCTGTAATTTCCTGTTGGAAGATATTGATATGCCATTATACAAATAACAGATTTAGACCTTCCATTACATGAGCTGATAGGCGCTCCGACTCTCGCCCTGCTAGACGTAGCTATAGTGATAACGTCATGTTTTGGAACTACAACTATAAAGAATTTAAAGTATAATGAAGTCAGTGTTTGCCAGGCAGCAGGCAGAGGAGCAGCTAGACGTAGCTTCTAAGAATAGTAGAGAACTGTCAGTGCAAAATTGATTGATCATAAGACACAGTTTCTGCCTCGCTCTTTCTTTTATACTGCCACCGCTTGTCTGCGTATGGGCTTTCTTTCCTCCTCTCAACTCCAAACCGGGCTGTGTATGTGCGTGTATTTTGAAAAGTGAAGCGCGCTCTTGTCTTAAATGGTTGGTGCTTAAGTTACACACACGGGTAAATAAGCCTGTCACTAGTTAATTACTGTGGATATATTTACAGTAAATATCTTATGCCCTAAATGTTTCTGAGCATACAGTGTTAACAGAGAGAATACGTTTCTGTGGGGCAGCTTCAATGCTTTTGTGCATTAATGTTGCTATTTGTTTGTAAATGTGTAGGCAATTGAACAGTTATCTAATTGAAATAAGTTTGGTAACTTTGTTCTAAATCTTTCTAGTGAAAATAAATTTGATTTTGACTCCTCTGTTTTATTTGGCTTTTATTTAGACCGAAGGAATTGGTATCTAAATATAGTCGGTAGCTTATGGTTTCTTTTGATCATCTGTATTATTTTGTGTGACCCGCCTTTGGATTACCACCCAGTGCTTAAAACCCCCCACTGCATCCGGCAGCAAAGCCACCGCGGCACGGACCTTGGTGTGGTCTGTGTCTGCTCTCGGTTCAGATGGTGTGTGGTTCAGTACCATTTTAGAGACAAACAGGGGGGTCTTTGAGTATTATTTTGGTGGTAATTCGACCTGGACTGAACCAGCTTTGAGTCACAGCCTCAGCACGGTATCAGGGACATCATGGACGTTCTGCAATTCTCTGCGTTAGTTATGTGGGCTACTGTACATCTCAGATCACCGTTTGAGCCTGCGACACCCAAACTGCAGAGTGGAGAGTTGTTAACTTGTAAAACTGCCTCGATGCCAGCCTGTTACATGGATGTTTTATATTGATGCTTTTGCATAGTGATCCGTCATGGTGTGTGTGTGTGTTTATGAGAGCACCACTCTACTCAAATTAAATCAGGTCCTTTTTGATTTGCTGCTGGAGCCGTTAAATTGTTAGTGTGGATCTTTGGTTACAGTGTGTTGTGTGTGTGTGTGTGTGACCAAGTGTGGTTTTAAACCTGTGTGTTCCCATGAGTTTGTTGCATATCACACCAAACCATTACACAGAATTGGCCCTTCCCCCTTGGCGAAGGACACCTGAATGTCACCTAACATGAGACCTGTGTGCGCGCAATCTGTAATGGTTTTTCCTCTCGTTTTCTGATGGCATTAGGAATTACTTGTTGAAAACCTCTTTTTGAGTGTGGATGTAGTTTCTGCGTTATTGATACCGTACTTGCAGAATATTAATGTGCTTTATTATGGTTAAAAATATCCCCACCTTTCACCATCTATCAATCAAGTATGTACGCACACACATATCATCTTTGCTACGTGGCTGCCTGTGTATGCTGTGAATGACAGAACAATGGTGTGTATGTGTGTGGTACACTTCACACTGGTCCTCTTTGTTTATTTCTCCATCATAAGACTGCTGGCAGCAGCATCAGTAACTCACTCACTGTTGTACCAGGACTGAGAGGTCACCAGGGGACACGCTGGATATGATTTGTCCTTGTTGTAAAATATAGACGCAGTAAGATTAGTTTCCTTGTGTTATAACTTATATGATCAAAACTCATTTTTTATTGTGAATTTAAAAAAAAGGCAACTAGGAGATTGTTATGAAAAAACATGTTTAACTGACTAGCAAACAGTCTGATGTCTCCGTCATTCATTTTTTTGTGGGGCGAGCCCCTCCCACGTTAAAGCAAACACCTCCATTTGCACGCACTAATTTTTAGCTGTAGCTGCAGGGAGTTTGAGAATAAAGGTGGGGTTTTCAGTACTGTCATGATGGGTTTTTTGTGTGTTTGTGGTAATGTTTAAGGGCAGGTCTCGATAGTCTTATTGAAAATCTTTTCACATGGTCTCCAACAGCAGGTTTAAATCATTGCAAAGCTCTCCCAAACACAAAGGGAGGCCTATTTACCAGTGCTCCCCCTGCTTTAGGAACATACTCCGTATGAAGCACTATAAGTGAGCTGCTCCACCAAATAAAGAACTCGACTTGAGTCACTAATCCAATTTCTTAAAATATAAATTCCACCACTTGAATATAAATAGATAGACTATGAGTGGATCGTAGGCCACTAAGTCAACGAAATTAAGCACTTTACCGGCCAAGTCCTGAAATTGTTTACCAAATTTTTGTATTGTGCATTCATTACCCAATTGAACACATCACATTAATTATTCTCTTTCCAGAAGAAAGGTTTGAGGTCCAAGGCCCACAATTGTGTAATTCTTTTGTAGGAACCAAACCCCCCGGGACAAAGAAAAACAAAAGCACCCATACTCCTTTTCTTTAGTTAGCTAGATCAAGGACCTAACATATCGACAATCCAACCATAATCTCAGAAAGAAGTTCTCCCATATATTAAAATACTCCTACACACCCAACAACTACCATCTCACACACACACACACACACACCCACGCACGCACGCACGCACGCACGCACGCTGACTTTCGGTGGCATACATCTCTGTTTGACTAGCACTAGTATGAGCAGATAGTGAAGGCAGAGACAGACGTGACAGACGATTAGCAGCCATGTCTTCTCACAACTCCACAGTGTTTATTAAAGGGCAATGTGCGAGATGTGTTGTCACGAGGAGTCGTTATCTTGTATAAAATCTTTGTGCCTTTTGGACCGACATTAACGATAAAAAGACAATACCGATCGCTGTGTAAGGTCCAAACGACCTTGTAAGATTCGACTGGGCTTCGTTGACTTACACAGCGACGTTTGAAATGTAACTTAACCTGTTAGTTGTCCCTTAAGTCAAGGTTTGAAGGTGAAAGGTTTGTGGGTAAAGGAAAGGCACGGATCAGTGTAAAGCAGTTTGGACTGACAGCTAGGCATCAATTTCCTGTTTCAACATACTCCTGTAGACTGGTTAGGCCTTCTACCTAACCGGAAAAACCAGGTTGGATGTCATGGAAAAGCTCATCGTCGTGCCAATGTGAGGAAGGTTTGTGATTTAGATGGAATCGCCTTGTTGTTTAAACAACACTGCAAAAGAAAATGCATTTTGCTACTAAAACTACTTCATCTATTGTTAGAATTACCCCCCCCCCCTCCACCCGTGATAAATATTTGATCAATTAATGTATCAAATTACATTGTTGCTATGAACTAAATACCATCTAATATCCTTGCTGCTATGTTATATCGAAAGCGCTGACATTTCTCAGATTACAAAAAAGATGGTGTGTGTGTGTGTGTGTGTGTGCGACCGACCGTGATGGGACAGGAGAGTGATGTCACAGCGGGTCGCTGACCGTATCCGGCGGTCCGACTCTGGGGGTGGTGGTAAGATAAAAGCATGCTGCTCGACAGCCGCTTACATTCAGACGTTTTAGTGAAGCACCTATGTTCTCGGCCACGACAGACGGGGCCCTTCTTTGTGGCGTTTGAGAAATGAGAAAAATCAGTGCTTATTTTGCCTTCATTCCACTTCTACTTCCCCACTCGCTGTCTCCCTCTGGGAGAATGACAAATCAAGTCTCATTGACGTTTCTTGTCAGATCTCAAATGTTCCTCAGTCTTTCTCTTTTTCTTTTCATCAGAGTTCCTGTTGGCTTTGTCTGTCGGTGGGCATGATTGATTTTTGGACCACGGTGACAATGACTGACTCTGCACTGCTTTGGAGTGGAGTCAGCTGTCGTTTGTGTTGGTGTGTTAGAGAGAGAGAGAGAGAGAGAGAGAGAGGGACACAAATAGAAAGATGATGACGACAATGAGCCTGAAGAAATGCTGCTGCACATGCTCATGTCCGTGTGGAATAATGCACGTGAATAAATGACCTTGCGTGCATGTTAACCGTTAGCATGCTAAAATGAGCATGTTACATTTGCGTATTAAACCTTCATCCTAAAGTGCAGCTTTTTAAAATGAAGGCCAAGACGTCTCCTCGCATGGAGTGAATTGCACAATCACAATGTAGATTCAATGGTGTCGCTCGGTTATTAAAGGTCACAGGATCATTGACAGATAATTAAAGATGGTCCCCGTAATTGTACATTTTCGCCATTTTTTCCAGCTCAGATTTGACTGGTTTATATGACGAGGTTTTCATCCAACTCTCTGCAAGAAAGCTTTTAAATAAAACAAATATTTAAGTGCTTTTCTTTTATGTACAAGTAGTACTAAAGAATGTATTTGTCCCCAAGGGGTGTTTTAATTTCAGTGCAGCTGGTTAAATGACAACACAATGCACATAACATGGAAACACACACACTGTATTGCTGGTATTGACCTGCAGGTCAAATACATAGCATCAACATACAAAGCTCAATAGAAAGCATGGTTAGAAGACCATCATCTGTGAGTCGATTCGAGGATAGTTCACGATGTCGGGCGATTTCAAATATTGAAAATGAAAAGCGGAAGTGTGGTGAGAGACTTTTTTTTCTTTTTTTTTTTCATGCGGCTGACGGCAAATGACCTTGATTTCTCCGTCTCTGTTATTTGGGGAATGTTTACCCTGCGGCACTCGTGCCTGTTCCACTCGGGCCGCTGTGTTGTTTCTCCACTTCATGCCATCTCTGAGTCCCCGAGGTTAAAGCGTCACTCAGGGCCAGATGGTAAACTTGTCTGCGTGATTGTTTTGCTTCGTGGTGTTTGAGTTGGGCAAAAACAAATTGAACCGCACACAGCGAATCGGGGGTGGGGGGTGGGGGGTGGGGGAGGGTGCAAGGATGTGTGTATACGACATACAAAAGGCTTTTATTAGCCAGGAGAATAACGATCATACGGCTACACCCGCAAAACATCTTGATGAGTCGTTAAGTGTCCCGTTAGTAACGGATGTTCTGTGTCAGAGTTTTTCTCAGAACAGAAAATTCAACATTTGGGGTTGGCTTAGACCCTGAGAAAACCCAATTTGGTGTGGGAGAGGGAATCCTTTTTTCCCCCCATCTGTTCCATTATGTTGAATCCATTTTATCTCCATATGGGGTCAGGTTGTTCTGTTCTGTCCGTCCTGCTATGCAGTGTTGTTTTTTGAATGCAGTGCCAACCGGTTTGTCTGCTTGTGTGTTGTTTTTTTTTCTGGACTCCTGCTTGCAAACAAAATGACTGTAGATGAGTACTGACAATCAAGAAGCTATTGTTGAAAGGCCACGGAACAAGTCTTTTCCAGACTACTCTGTCATAATTACTTCACCTCATGTTTTTGGCTATCTTGCCTCCACCCCGGGTGGTGCCTGAGCTTGTTTCTGGCTTCCGCAAAAACACTTGTTGGCAAGTTGGTCAAAGGGGAGGGAAGGGGTCATGTGCTGAGGCCAGCACTATTTTCGAATTTGAGTTCAGACTGTTTAGCCCACATATTAACGGTATGAAGAGATTTAAATAAGACTAGGTTGCTTTAAAACCTGGACATTCAGCCTACTTTTTGGAATGACTTTATTTAATAATGAATATTATGTAAATATGGTTGCCATATTGTTTTTTATTTATATTGATTACCCACAAGGAGTAAATCTGGTAGTTAGACTTAATTGGTGATCGTCACTGTGCGTATTTGGTTGGTATGTATGATCTCACAGGAAGACCGACCCGAATGAAGGCGAAAGGCAAGATTTGTTTACAATTTCTCATTACACAAAGTCTGCGCCTCAATTTGTGAACGCTCTCTAAATAAGAATTGAACGCCTTTTATAAGGTAGTAGCCCAATGTTTGGAAAGAGACTATAATCTTTCAATAGATGTGTCTCTTAAACGTTGTTTTTTTTTTTTCATCTTCCATGTCTTGCAGACTCTTATCAGACCCACACAGAACAAAACCTCTCAGCGATTGTCGGGAGAGCGGTTTGTTCTTGTGTGGCGATCAGACCAAGAGACCGTTATCGAGAGAATCGACTGGAGGATACAAAAAAAAAACGTCAAAAGAACTTTTATTCCTCATACTCCATGGTTAATAAGAGACCCGCCATGAAATCATGACAGAAAAAGAACGGAGGCAGTTACTCAAAAAGAGGGTCAATATACATTTCAAATATAGTCGATTGGGGACAAAGCGGGATGAAAAGTGACAAGATTGATCGGTCTCTCTCTAGAAGTAGAAGTGTTTGATTTTAATTTGAGAACTCGCCCCAAGCCAGCCATCTCAGTCCAGCCCAAAAAGTCTTCATCTTGTGCACAACAGGGGTTCTGTACCTTGGTCAATGTCATTGGGCCTATGAAATTTTCTTAATTTTCTCCTTTGGCTCTCCTCAATTTCCTTTTGTCCTTTTTTTGTTGAGTAGCATTGTCTCTTTGACTTTTAGCACGACAATGTTCTTTCACAACCGTCAAGTCAGTGGTTTGACCCGTCTTCTCGAGAACAATCATCCTCATGTATACAGCACACACCCATGCTCTATGAATATGAAAAGAAAAGCGGAAACTGTTCCCATTGTTTTAGTGTCTGTAGGTAATAAGGGCTTGTGGATTGAATACTACAGATATTTTTGGTTTCTACTTAAAATTTTGAGGGTTTTTTTCCCGTCTAATTCTACCTTGAATAGATATACAAAGAAATAAGTTCACTAGAATGCAAACAGTTGTAGCTCATTGGGTAATACAACGAAAGTGAATGAATTACCAATGACCTCAATGATAATCAGCTCATTTTACTTTTAAGATTGCTTTGTGTTGTAGGCCAGTTAATCTTATATATAATCTTATCTTATAAATAATCTTAGTTTTACTATTGCACAATTTACTAATTGCATATTTGTGCATTGTCTAGCTCAATGCCATGTCCAAACTTGGGTGGAAACACACTGAATCCTCTGTTCACTCGATCTGAGCCTTATTTTTTGCACATCCAAAAATGGTGCCTTTTCTGAGAACAGATCTGATGTTGGCGTCACAGTATTCTCTGGACGCAAGAACAAAGCCATTTCAAAAAGATTCTCTGTGTTGCTCAGAAAAAGTCAGTAGCAGGGCAGCGTGTGAAGAAGTGAACATATTTTCTTTTAATTCTTTTAACTCTATTATTTATTAGATTTTGCAAATGAAAGCAATGTGCCTTATGTTCAGTATGCAGCATGAGCTTATTACCTCGTCAATGGCTTCGGTTACTCTGCAGCTCTTCTGCTCCCCACATGCTTAGATGATTATTATTATTATTTTTTTTTTACTAATGTTGTTTTGAACCGTCTGTTTTCAAGTGCATGGGTCTATATGAACATGCCTTTTGTGTTGTTTCCCCTGCCTTGAGTGTGAGTTTAATCCCTCATGTGTGTTTGTGGTAGCACAGGGGGGTGGTTTAAATGTGGCCTGGTGCTCAGGGGCTGATTCACATTGATTTGGCCCCTATGGAGCCATGTGTGTGTGTGTGTGTGTGTGTGTGTGTGTGTGTGTTTTGTTTGCCTTTGTGACAGAAAAAAAGGATCTCAGCAAAGTAAGACGTGCTGATACAAATGTGCAGCAGCAGTTTTCATCATTCGCGGTACACTAAAGCTTCGGTCGTGCTCGCGAGGGAGTGTTTGGGGGAAAAAAGCCGCACTACAAACACGCAAAAAGAATTGGTCTATCTTTGGTATTCGTACAAAGGCTGAAGGTCTTCAAACAAATAGAAAAAATAATAATCAGAGAGTAGCACATACCACGGGTGCTTGATAAGACTTCTTTGTTTTGTATTTATCCAACAATTTACCAGTTATTCTATAATATATTGCTGTTCTAAAATTAGGTACAATCCCAATTTCGTTGGAAATTGCCACCTTGTCCTATTAAGAACTTTTGGTTTAAATGAAGCCTTATTGTTAAATTCCTCCGTGAAGTAGAAGATAAGCCGTGACATGGTGATAAAGAGATGAGAAAAAAGGGATTTTAAGTTCTCAACAGTGAACCCGTCTACTTCCTGTGGGTGAATCTCTTGTTCCTGTCCTTGACACCACTTGTCGCTAAGCAACCCACCACGGCCGCGAGTTGGACGCTGTGCCTAATTGGCCGCCGGTGTTAGTAGCTCCAGTTTTTTTTAAGTAAGGCCTTGGTGCAAAGGATACCTTTTAGAATTGACTGATTTAGCAATGATGCTTATCTCTGATGCAGAATGTGAGGTCATGAACTTCACTGAGAGCTGCGGTACATCTGCAGGAGGGGATTGGACCCGTGACCCTTTTCACTGCTAAATTATGTCTCTTATCTACATAATACAGTCATATTTCTCAGGTTTTAAGCAATGTTAACCATTGAGCTTGAGAATGAACAAAATCCTGTAGATTCACTTCTTTCTTTCTTCCTCTGCTCTAAAGGAACCAGAGATTTCCCGCTTGGTCTCGCCTGGATTTTTGTCACCAGAAGTAAGTCTTCTCTGCGTGGAGGCCGGTCCAGCGCGTCAAGCTGGACGGAGGAGAGAAGAGCGCGGCCGAGGGCCCGGCCTTTGTGCTGCGACACAGAAACATCGATGAGCACACCACCGATACCGTGAGCCCCCGGGAGAAAACGGACACGTCCACCTCAGGTTCTCCCAGAGGCCACCTCAGCACCCCAGAGCGCACCGCGCAGAATAGGGTAAGTATCCAACACACACACACACACGCACACGCACACACACACTGCCCTCTGGTTGATCAGGGCCAACGGGTGTAGAGTAATCGGACCAAAACACACACCCTCACATAACTAATTAAGTAGGTGCTTTAAGATGGGAAGAATATTGTTTCACAACAGATGCTGACTGGCAAAGTCTTTAGTTATAAAAATACATAAACAATACTCCTTCTTAAATAAGATTTATAGTGGGAAATCATTTTTATATTTACCTTTTTTCACATTTGCGATTTATGTAATTGACATACACACACACGCAGTAATTAGTAATGTGGTTTAATCTCTCGGCCACATTTCATGATTATGAACTAGTTTCTCTTTTAAGAGCTAATATGTTTCTATAGATCAAAAGTGGATTAAGTCTGGAGTTAATTAAACATTAGATGATAGTTTGAGCTCTATTTTAAAAGGGGTAATTTAAAGTTTAGATTAAAAGTTAGTTCAGGGAGGTTTTTGAACGCAACTTTGGTGGGTCAATCATCAGAGCCTTTAGAAATAAAACCAGTATGTGAAACATACAAGACGCACTAGTTGTGTCTCACAATTCCAGTGAATCAAAATGTAATCCCAAGAAGCGATAACACACCCATTAATGGTAACATTACGCGTGCTACTATAACGCGTGCTACAGAAAACTAAGTTGGAACTGTCCAAAAAAGGGATGCGGATATTGAATTTGTCCCGGATTCACAGCGAGTAAAAAAAAAAAAAGGCCTGTTGTGTCTACGCACAGACGCCTTCCTGGAAGGAAAGCTAATACACCGCCAAAACATGTGTGTGATTGGCGCCGCACGAAGGCAGCCTATCGGACGGATCAAACAAATGCACAAGACACGCTCCCTCAGAGGCATTGCTGTGTGTGTGTTGTGTGTGTGTGTGTGTGTGTGTGTGTGTGCGTGTGCACACACAGACAAAGCTGCTGGTCTGTTGTTGAGTGTGAAGAGCTATCAGCACACGGCTGAGCTGAAACACAATAGTGTTTGCGTGTGCGCATTGTGTCTGCTCGTGTGCAACCCGTCACTGATACCCGAGAGGACGCCTGGGCCCCGTCGGCCCAATCAGCGCCGCCCGGTTGTCTCTGTGTTGGTGTGCTTTTCAAAAACGTGTTTGCGAGCGTGCGGAGCAGCCCTCGGGGTTGGTATCACCTTAACTTACTTTCTCACGGACAAAATGAGGAAACCGTGAAGCTTCTCGGCCAATCGGGAGAAGCTACAGGGACGATTCTTCTTCTACCATTTTAAACTTAAAGAAAGTTTCTGGTTTTCCAGACACGGGATTGTGATGAGAGCGTCTTCCTGATCCCACCCGGCCCACATTTTGAAACAATAGTGTTTTACCTGCCAACAATCTTTTAGTAAGAAAAACGTTAGCTTTAGAAAACTGTATATCATGCATCCACCGCTTGAAACGTATCACAATCATACCTCTAAAAGGAACAACATAGAATACTAGTTTCCCCTTAATATTAATATCATAGTGTCCTTCTTTAAAATGCTTTTCCACAGAATGTGAACATGCACCTCAAACATTAAAGTAAGCGTTGAGTCGTATTACACACACACAACCACCAACAACAAGACGAGGGAAATACCAACGATGAACAAATCAGCGAATTCTTTTGAACCTTTGGGTCATCTGAACATCCTGTCTTTGTTCCAAAGGTTTTGTTTATTGCTTTCATGTATCAAAAGTATATTGCTTTCATGTAAGTATCAAAGTATTTTTTATTAAGTTCATCAAGGTCATTCTTGCATTCTTGTACAAAATGCATAGAACCCTCAGGCTAAAAATCTCCAATCTACATTGAAAAGGGGAATGTTATACTTTAAATTATCCTTTTTGTTGGAGAAGTGAACTAAAAATGTGTATAGCATAACATATTGTAGGGTAATTTGTTTGTATCGATTCAAAACAGGAATTCAGTATGAGATATTTGATCAGATGCTGCTTTGCGCTTATAAATCAAATTGCCCCAGTTTTACTTCCATTATCCAATGATGCAAGAAAAACACCCTTTTGACTAGCAGAGAATGTTTTGAACCCTGTGAACAGTTAATAATCTGTGCTACTCCGTTGAATTGCTCAATACAGATTTTCTTCATTGCCTCCTCATGGTCACGGGCAAGAACACAGAACATCTTGTCTTGAAGGCAGCACGAACAGCCTGTTGTGTGTGTGTGTGTGTGTTTCGCTAGACATTCTTGGGACACACTGTCTGTTTTTCAGTGCGGTAGCGTCTTTTTCCAAAGTCTATCCCAAGAGAGCACCGTGCACGTGATCACCTGATCCCTCCCGTCCGTGCTGTGCAGGGGTCACTGTGTGCAGGGGTTAGCTCTTCCCTCTGATTCACACTCTGCTGTTGTCAGGCCACAGAGTTTCAGCTGTATTCCGGTTGGTCGGGGCGGTTTCCTGGATCCCTCCCTCCTCCCACCCATGTGACTTTGTTTACGTCGGGCCTAAAGATCCGTGTTGCGTTGGGCCATTCGGCCCCAAGTGTCTCGCCTCCCTTGTTTCCTCGTACTCGTCTTCCACTAACTGAGCGCGGAGCTCAGCGCCAGAAGCGTCACAACAAGCACACAGTAGTTCAGCCGTGTGTGAAGAGTTGTTAGCCAGGTCTACATGCAGAATGGTAATTTGTGTGTGTGTTGGACGGAGGAAGAGATTTCTTTTTTCTTTAGTAACTTTTAGGGAAAATTGCTTCATTTATTCTGAAGCAGGCCTGACCGGTGACTCGAGGGATCTCCTCAGCCCGGCCTCTTTCCTGAGTCCATGTGGCATCGAGTGTCCAAGTCATAACAGCTCATTAATGTTCACAAGCCGTACACAGATATGGACAGTGTCCTCAATAAGATTCCTCAAGTCCACTTACAGCCAGATGTTTACTTAGATAATACACTAGCTACCTAGCCGGTTGTATCTGTTTAAATGCACGTGTGCTCACAGAGCACCTCAGTCATTTCCCAGAAAAACCTGCGTTCTACCAAAGACTGAGATCACGATTACTCAACGCATGTTGCCGTCGCTTCGTGTCAGACGAGGAGTCAGCTGCTTTGTTCACACATAGGGGGGGGGGGGGAGGGTGTGTCCTTGACCATGTACACCCTTTCACACGGGGAGGAATCTGACTCCTCGGCCTTAATAACGTGCGGACGTGCCGGGCGGCTGGGGTTGACTCACGTGACAGCCAGCGTGCGTCTCTGAAAGTGTTTTAGCGAGAGCGGCGCTTCCAAGGAGCGTAGCCTGCTCCCCTCCCACAGTCCTCCTGCCTGTGTCTGCGCTGCGAGTCGTTAGTAGATTCTGATTACAGCGAATTCAGCGCACGGACAACGTCGCCGCGCACACCTGCCGCTGAACCTCGGCCGTGCAGCTTTCGCGTTTTGCGGGAGGAAAATCTGTTTTCTTTTTCGTTTCTCGGGCTGACAGCTGGACATTTTTCAGTATAATTCGTTTCTGAATACAACACCCACAGCTTCCTCTTTGCACCGAAACCCTTTGTACCACATGTTCCTCTGACGATTTTGTGTTCATTGTTTTCAAATGAGCGTGAAAATGGGCTTCTTGTGCAAATATCTGGGCTTCAGTGCGGCCAGTAGACCACGAGCACAGAAAAGGAAGTCTAAGTCAGTACGTCCTAAACCGTAACCCCAGAAACCCGACACCTCGCTCTGGGCTTAGCCGATGGGGCCAGAGATTTGGAAGCGGCGTGACTCGTTTTCACAAGCAGATATTTCGTCTTTCTGCTTCTCGCGTATGAAACTGCAAAAAGGCGCTTTCCACCGAGGCGGCGGCCGCCCATGAATCCCCGTTTTGAAGTGCCGGTTTGGAGGCTAAATGCTCCTCATCCATCTCGAGCTCGCTGTGCACGTGAGTGCGTGTGACCCACAGCGCCGCCATCCTGTCCTCCTGCTCGCGGCATGTCGCTGGGAAAGTGGCGTGTGTGTGCGCTTCGCTGAACATCATGTGTGACATGATGTGGTGGATCCATAGTACACGTAGAGGACACCCCAATGTCCCCCCCACGCGCACACACACATGCGCACACACACACACAAAGACTGCAGAGCACACGTGACTACTTGGCAGTCTCGCAGATACCCTCTGCTCATAGTATACTCAATCACTGACGCTTACACACACACACACACACACACACACACAAATCAATGGCAGATTTCACCTCTATCGCTGTGAAGCCGTGTGCTTCCCTTTGGTTACAAGCTGCAGATATTCCTCCTCACGCATGATGGATCTCACACCACACACAGTCTGACTGCAGGAGCCTGACAGTGTTGTCTGTCTACGCACTTTGAATATGTGAGACGTGGAGCTGTCCACACAACAGACATCGCGGTCAGCACACTCGCACAAGCAGGGACCAACAGAGTTTGCTGCTGGGTCTTTTTAAAATGGGTTAGTCATGCATTATAAATACAACAAGACTCCTCTCTCGTTCTGCTCTTGTTTCTGTTTTCACTGCTTTTTCGGGGGAAATTTAGTTTCTAATCTCGTCCTTCCAGCTGAACGGGGGCCTGTGTGTGGGGAGCGTTGTGGGTTGGTGTTTGTGAAATACACATTTACGCCTCCTTTTTGTGTGCCTGCACATTATACATTTTTTCCTCTAGAACCCACACGCACAACGTCACCGGTTTTTAGTGGATCCGTGTGCAATCAACTCAGCGTGTGACTGTGTGTCTGTCAGCCGTGATGAATCAGCTATTTATTCTGTCCCCAGCTGTGAAGCTATTGTGTTGGATCGACGTCACACTGTCTAATCTTCCCTTAATAAACGGGAGATTGACCCGGTCGACAACAGTTTGATCAAAAGTAGCTATTTGCGGTCTATCTGGTGTGTTTAACGGCGCTAATGCTAGTAATCTGATTTAATTACAGTACATACAATTAAAGAAAGAACCACAATTCACACCATTCCGTGTCGTAATCAGCATTTATTCACTTCTCAGTTTGCTCTTAGCCGCTTCCCTTCTTTTACTTCACATTCTAAAAGTCCCTCATAGGTTATTGCGCAATAAACCAATAGAAATAGATTTGGTTTCAGAGACCAAGTGTCCTAAAACAGCCGGTCCTCTAAAGTCCCTCCGTCCTAACAGTGTGTCTGTCTCTTTTCCCCGTCAGAGGGTCCCAGAGTGCGATGAGGAGAGGAGAAAAAATGAGGAGGACAACCGAGCAAGAGAAGGAGAGGAGAAGGAGGAAGAGGACGAGAGGGGCAGTGATGAAGGTTTCATGGGAATGACGCCGCTGCTGCAGGCTCACCATGCCATGGAGAGGATGGAGGAGTTTGTACACAAGGTAATAAGATATGCATGCATGCACATATATTAATGTTAAAATGTCCCTTAACTTATTCATGCACCGCACCTTTAAATCCAACACACGGGTTTATATTCAACCAACCAAGACCAATTGTTGTTTTACCAAGGTGCTTTTATAGAAACTCTTAATAAACCACATAGTAAAAGACACCAATAAAAACACTGGAACCGCTTTATGTCCTATAGAGGACAAGTTTCACGAGTTTCCGCTATTAAGAGTTAGTGTCTGTTTATAAGAAGATACCACGGGAACGTGGACTCGATACACCAGCTGGGACTAATCTACACACACACACACACACACACACACACACACACACACACACACACACACACACACACACACACACACACACTGAGAGTGTACTTAAATAGCAACCTTGTAAATTAGGGAAATTAATCACTGGAGAGAAACTGTCAATGGAGTCTCTGTTCTCTCCATTGGGGGCGTTTGTCTCGTTGGACCCTGATACGGTTCATTTGACACCTACACTGCACCCACACGTGATCACATGCTGTACCCCCTCTTGGAGTGAAGACCACACACACACACACACACACACACACGCATCCTTTTTCAAGTAGATCCAAATAACAACGAGCTTCTTCTCAAGAAGGGCACATTTCAGGAGTTATTATTTTTTAGTCAACATGCACCATTTACAGGAGCCTGCAGGTTGTTTTTCTCTGAATTCCAATATGCTGATGTTTCATTAACCAATCAGGTGTGGGAGGGCCGGTGGCGAGTCATACCTCACGACGTGCTCCCCGACTGGCTGAAGGACAACGACTTCCTGCTCCACGGCCACAGGCCGCCCATGCCTTCGTTCCGCGCCTGCTTCAAGAGCATCTTCAGAATCCACACAGAGACCGGAAACATCTGGACACATCTGCTAGGTAGCACACACACTCCGATCCTAAATAACCAGCAGCGTGCTCTTAACCGTAACCCGATAAAATCAAGTTGATCTCAATGCTAACCTTAAATGTCTTTGAGTAGCCACATTACAGAAAAATGTTGTTTGCAAACTTAAAACACAGGATGATCGTTTAGGGAGAGGAATCCAAGATGAAAGGAAAAGCTGTTCTCTGTCCATGTGTTTGTGTTTCTAAACTACTGATCTTTTTTTATCTTTTTGAATAAGCCTCACTAAACCGGTTGGATAACAGAGAAACATACGTACAAGTTCACACAACAAGGGTTATGAGATTCTTTGATGCACTGCAAGGTCCAATTCCATGGCATTGGATTTATTTTGATCTCGACTCGGCGCCATTTGAATCATTCGGATTCTTGTACTGATGACTTTGGCTTCAGCAAAAGTTAAAAACAAACCGCTTTGAAACCAAAGGGCAACTCGAGTGTTGTCTGAAAACAGCTGTTCCTGCTTCCACCTTGTGGTTAAACAGAGATGCTGCACCTACACGTCTTTGGGATTTTAGTGAGAAATCGTGAATGCTATTGTTGTTATTTATGTTTATGTTGTATGTCCTCACCTCTCATGTAAAAACGATGTTCTCACTAACTAAATAAACCTTGATTTATACTGAATCCTCACTTTCCCTTTTCCTCCGCAGGCTGTTTGTTTTTCCTCTGTCTGGGTCTGATGTACATGTTCCGGCCCAACATGTCTTTTGTGGCGCCGGTCCAGGAGAAGGTGGTGATCGGCGTGTTCTTCCTGGGCGCCGTCCTCTGCCTCTCCTTCTCTTGGCTCTTCCACACGGTTTACTGCCACTCAGAGGGCGTCTCCAGAGTCTTCTCAAAGTAAGATTGGCTTCACTATCTTTTCATTCCACGATAAAATGTCCTAAACTGATCCCACATCCTCAGTGTCCATAATCACTCATTCTGTGCTTCCTCGTGTCTAGGTTGGACTACAGTGGGATCGCCTTTCTGATCATGGGCTCCTTTGTCCCTTGGTTGTATTATTCCTTCTACTGTTCCCCTCATCCCCGCTTTATCTACTTGATAGTGGTATGCATACTGGGATTGGCCGCCATCACTGTCTCCCAGTGCGACTTCTTCGCTACGCCGCAGTACAGGGGAGTCCGAGCAGGTAGACGACCACATGTGTCTTTCTATAACACACGGAACCAGTTTAAAAGATGGAGGAGGAGACCCGAGTATGGTGTGAGCGTTGTGTTAACTCCGTCCTGTGTTGCCTTCTCTCTCTCTCTGTCTCTGTGTGTGTGTTCAGGAGTGTTTGTGGGTCTGGGTCTGAGCGGCGTGGTTCCCAGCCTGCACTTTGTCATCAGCGAGGGTCTGATCAAAGCCACCACCATGGGTCAGATGGGCTGGCTGCTTCTCATGGCGACGCTCTACATCACTGGAGCCTGTCTGTACGCCGCTCGCATCCCCGAGAGGTTCTTCCCCGGCAAGTGTGACATCTGGGTGAGTGACACACACACACACACACACACACACACACAGGTGCCTGCTTTGACGCTTTGTAAAGGGAACGTGTACAACATTTGTCATCAGGGCTCCAAAATGTTCACTCTCTCTGTCTCTCGCTCTCTTTTTCCTAGTTCCACTCCCATCAGCTGTTCCACATCTTGGTGGTGGCAGGAGCGTTCGTTCACTTCCACGGCGTCTCCAACCTGCAGGAGTTCCGCCACCAGGCCGGAGGGGGCTGTGCCGCCGACGGCACTCTCTAACGCTCACCCACTCACGTGGGGAGGCACCGGTTCCAATGATACGCACACAACCACACACACACACACACACACACAACCACACACACACTCTCCCCCGAAACTGAAGACCATCGTGGCTTGCCTGGTGTCTGTGAGTGTAAAACACAGGGTCCCCTCCCCCCTCCCCCCCTAAGGGCACTATTAGAGCAGACTGATGAGAGGTTTTGTTCTTTCTGTCTGTTCAGCTCTTCTGGCTCTTGTTGCTTCTCATATAAAAAACACTCCCAGATTGTGTTTTTTCAACCCAGTTTTTTGATACTCCAGGAAATGTGTCTGTGTGGTATTAAAACATCCTTTCAATATTGCTAAAAAAAAAAAAGAAATCGGTGTTGAGTTCAGATATTTAGAGTTTAATGGTTTGATTTGGAACCCGATTGTGGCTTTGAAAAATACATTTTGAGGTGTTTTTGTTTTTCTGCTGATGCTGTTTTCTAAATCACACTTAAAAGCGTTGGAATATGATACAGCGAAAAATAATGGAGTGGTTTTCTCCCACGATTGTAAAGGTGAGATGTTGGGAACCGGGTCGGTAATGGGTTTGTCATTTTTAAAAGTAAAATAAAGTTTTCCTTGTAAATAAGATTTCTCAATTTGGGGTTATAGATTTGTATGAAATATATAGGGGGAAAAAAAGTCATCGTTTGATGGCAGGAATAAATAAACATGTTTGACAATTAATCCAATAAAGATGAAGGGGTGAGGGGTGATGGTGAGAATAAAACCATAGAACTGCAGCTGGTGGGAATTGCTTAAACTTTGCGTAGTCTGTTTATGCAATGACCAGTGGAAATAAACAGCACAACATCTGGATCATGTTTATGACCAAACATAACGGCTTCACGAGTGGGAAGTGACGACTAAAAGTCACATTTTCTCACCGAACGACCTGGAAACGCAAACAGAACTGTCCGAGTATTTTCAACTTTTGTGTAACCGTCGCCGTGGTTTCCGTCTCATCTCAAATCGGGCCTCGTGAATAAAACGTCATGTGAACATTTGTGCTTGAATCCAAATCCTAAGTCAAAACTCCGATGTTTAAAGTAGTCCTCTTGATATGTAGCCATTTTCTTTTATCTTAGTGTAAATCGTCCGAGATATCTAAAGATAAAACTAATTTCCATGTCACCGATATATTTTATATTACATCCCCTCAACTGATTTGTTAAAACATATCAAGCATAACTTGATAATTTTTTATAACTGGACCCAAGTCATATTTATGACTTTTTCTTTTTTTGGGGGCGGGGGGGACAAAACAGCGTAATTACAGTAGGGACGCAGTTCATTAGTCATCCGTTGGATACTTTGACACTATTATTTTTGATTGGATTGCAGTTTATTTCGTCAATTTCTGTTGACAGACCAAATAAAGCTTGCAATAATACTATTGCAAGCTTTATTTTGTCTGGTTTTTCATTTCTATTTATCACTTGTTCCTTTAGCCAGTGATTAATGTGAGGCAGATTCTCCGTCTCTTTCACCCTAAAAATACAGAAAAGGTCTCCTCCAAAGATCTAGATTGAGCTGCTTTAAGGCGCATTGACTGCCTCCAATGAGGAGACTTAAAAAAAAAAAGGGGAACCTTTTTAAAAAAAATATATATTTACAATATACAATACCAAAATCTCGCTCCAGCACAATGGAAACGCACAAAACTAACACTTCAGAACGGATCCTAAACCGCGTGACGGTTTGGAGTTCTGGTTTGCACGTTTCTATTTGATTGGCAGCCTTTTCTGAGCAGGAATCTAAACACACGTTCTCGTGTTTCTGTTCATCATGTTTTACTTTAGCTAGTTTAATTTATTTGTCTCGGTGAGCGCAAATTTTTTGCTGAAGCACACGTTCCATTATGATGGGATGTTTGTTTGCAATAGACCTTTATATCTGCTGTATTGTTCTAATAAAAAGGTTTTTTAAATCAGTCATCTGTTTGTGGTTAATATGCACTGAACCTCGATAAAATGAGCTTGTCGCCTGAACATAATGCCCTAAAAGGGCTCCATTTTATTTTCATAACCGTGGCATCAGGGTCTTTTTATGCCATATTGTAATGGTACATCATTTAATGTGTGCATGTTTTATTTTTTAGCATGCTGTACTGTGACTTTTCAATTATTTATTTGCAACATCCCATGACGAAACCTACACGACCCAAACAAAGTTAAATTATCTTGTCTATATACCATGGCTTCAATTTGCTGAGTTTTCTATTCCAAGACTTTAATCCTCATTAAAGTCGGAAGGTCTTAGAAAAGTGGTCTTGCATTTTGAAAAAAATGATACTACAGCAATTTGATAAGTCACCAAAAAAGGAGTCTTAGAGCTGGTCAAAGTTTGAATATACTCCTTTACAGCATTTTGCTGTAATACTAAAAGACTACAAAACAATCATTGGATCAACATCCATTTTATTTTAGTTATAAAAACGTAGACCTTGTGGAAAGATGAGTTCAAAGAAAAACAAAAAAAATCTAAGATTTTAGACTCTGAAAACAGAATCACAACATCAGAGTTCTTTACTTATTTTCACACATTTCAAACGTATTTGTTCCTCAGAAACACAGATCAAGCCTCTTTCTAACGAGCGCCAAACCACGTTTTACAAATGACAAAAGAACAAAAAGCACAATGCCAGATAATACAACTTAAAAGGTATTTCCAAAGGGAAACAAATATTGTAAAGAATAATGCTGTAAATACATTTTTTCCAGCAGACACAAAAAAAAATGAATTCAAACAAGCACTTTGGTCTTTTCCCTCAAACACACTGATGATTATGCAAGTGTTTCTGTGAATGAAACTAGTTTTAATAATTAGCCGAATGCCAACAAAAGCATTTTAAATCAGATGAAGATATTTTCTGTGGGTAGGATGACTGCAAGTACTACGCTGGATGTACGAGTGATGTGAATTGTCAAAATATTTGTAAATCCAGACTACAGCACACGCGCACACACACACTCACATCGTGTCACACAGGTGAGGTACATGAAGAAAAAAAAAAAAAAAAAAAAGAAAGAAATGGCCTGACATTGAAACACGATGTAATTTTCATCCGTCTTTAAAGTGCATCTTCATCCACGTTCAGACCTGCTTTAACTGAAATGTTCAGGAACCTGAACCTGGTGGGATATTGTGCACATCATTCACCTTTTTGATGAACGTGAAATGTTTTTCTAGATCTACGTGAATGTCGTACTGTGTACTCGCCTGAATCTCGATGTGCCTCGGGGGATGGGGGGTGGGGGGGGGTTTGTGGACGGCTTTGTTCATCTTCTTTCGTGGAGGACGGCTCAGTGTTACTCTGTTCTATGGAGGGTGAGAAAGGCAGACAATCCCACCAGCTCTCATCACGGATACTTATAGGTCGCTTAACGCAGTTAAACGAAGCAGAAAAGGCCCTCGGACCTCAGACGCCATGTCAGTTTGAGAACTTCAAAAAACGTAAATGACCAATCGGGATCATCACAAAAAAAAAAAAACCCACAAAAGGAATTGATCTTAAGGATGGAGCGTTACGAGATACAGAAAAATAACTACTCATAAATAAAAGATTTTTAAATGTCAGGTTTCTTATAATGAATGTCCACTATTGTCGATGTTCTGTATTTTCCATTAACTGGATGATTGTTTCTTTGCATTGCTGATGTGGCATTTCACAAGTAAGGACCAAACCGGGAGCAACTCCATCAGGTAAGTCAGAAAATAAAAAAATCCTTAGAAGACAGGTAAATGTGGAAAAAAGAAATGTACCACTTGGGAACAGATGTCAACAGGGAATAGAAGTATTTTTTGTTTGTGAATTTGCAGGAAGCCAAGTAAACTTTCAAATTAAGTTTTACGAGGATTTGCTCTGCTCATCTCTGAAAAGATCATTTAGCTTTTTTTTTCCCCCAAAAAAGAACCACTACATTGTAGTTCAACTTCCATCTGAGGAAAACCATTGGAGTAACATTTGTATTCTTAAAAAAATACCATGGTTGTAACATTTTGAAATTCTATTTTAAAATGTATTTAAAATATAAATAATAACCTTTTGTTTAAGCAAATAAACAAAACCTTACAATGAAACAATAGTTGTGCATCGGCAGCTCGATGCTTCAAAGACGCAAATTACCTGAAATGAAAACTGAACCGTTGCAAACGCAGCAAAGATCCTAAACCACCAAATAAAACCAGCATCAACGCTTGAAAATAATACTATAACACTTTTTGTAGACAGGTAAAATATAGCATCCCTTTTGCGTCTTAAAACACAAAAGCTAAAACAAACAAATATTCAAATAAACCCTAAGTAGAAAACACTGAGTGGGTAAATAAATAGGTTTTGAATTGCACAAAGTGAGACGGCTGAAGGCCCTCCGACGTGTCGGGACGCTGCGTCTCAGGCGAAGGCTTCTCCGGCTCACTGTCACGACTTAATCTTCCACAGCTGTGAACACAAGGTCAAACGGGGTTAACGCACAAACGCGCTACAGTAGTAAGAAAAAAGTCCAATTAGGATTTTTGTGGAAATGCCAGTTCCACCAGAAGTATTTGGAAATCTATAAAAGGAAAACTACAAACCATTATAAATAGTAGTAAACTATAGTGCATTCATTAATTGATTGATACCATCAATTTGTGTCTTAATACCCAGAGCGGGGCTGTAAACTGGCCATTAATATAAACCTTACTACTAGAAGAGGATGAAACTACTGTCCGCACACACACACACACACACACACACACACACACACACACACACACACACACACACACACACACACACACACACACACACACACACACACACACACACACACACACACACACACACACACACACACACACACACACACACACACACACACACACACACACACACACACACACACACACACACACACACACACACACACACACCTACCTTCAGGTTAAATCCTAAGAGGTCAGATATGACCCCCGACACGGCAGACAGGATGACCACCTGGGTGATGTTGTAGAGCAGAGGGTTCATAGTCAAACCATACAACCTGAAAGGAGTATCCAACTCCTGGAGAGAGAGAGAGGAATAAACTAAAGGTCAACATGAGGAACATTTAAACTAAATGAGGAAAAATGTTGCTTTGAAGACAGACGGTACCTTGAGAAGTTTGGTAGCCAGTTTTAACACGTTGTTCACCAATGTGAGCTCCTCCTTCTTATTTGGCTTCTTCTCCATCTTCAGATACAGGTTGATCTGTGAAACACACGGAGGATCAGCGGCCGCGTTTGACGACGCGGCGGGGGAGGCGGCGGCGAACCCTGCGCGTACCTGTTCGGTGAGCAGAATGGAGGTGTTGCTGTACTTCTTGCTGGTTTCGGAGCCCAGCGTGACGAACCTGAGCAGGAACAGAGACAGACTGGAGCACCAGATCACCAGCTCCCAGTTATAGTGACACGCCAGGAACGTCTCGTGGACGTGCAGCAGCTGCAAGAAAAGAGGATCCGTGGGATTGTACCTCCTAAAAGATACCCGACCCAACCAGCACACACGCTGTGGGGGGGGACCCCCCCGCTCAGAAGATACCTGGGCGCAGCAGATGAAGACGACGGACAGAGTGAGCAGGAAGGCGGATGACACGATCACGTCCACCGAGCGCTGAGGACCACGTCTCTGCGAAGGCAACGCCACACAGTTACCCCCCCCTCGCTGTTTACCGCCCCACATTTCAGCTGAGAGTCAAGTTTATTTTAGCGTGTGCGTGTGTGTGTGTGTGTCATTAGGGAGGCACCTTGAGGTAGGAGCGTAGCGACAGCCACATCTTGATGTTCTGCACTTTCTTCAGTCTAAAATGGGGGACTTCAGACTTCCTGGCTCTGCGGGCCGAAGTCAGGTGACCAAACAGCTTGGCAAACATTAGCCTCTGAAACACAGACAACGATAAGTTAAATCCGAACTGACGTCATACTGAAGTATCCAATGTCCCCGTCTCACCTGTTTGTAAGTCCTCTCGGCAACACTGAGCAGGAAGAAGAAGAGCCATGTAAGGCAGACGCGTACAAGGAAGCTCAGGGTTACCATGGTGATGACCAAGGCGTCCGATTCCGTCCCGCCTCCCAGCGCTACAGACAGCAGCTCGTTGGCTGAGAGACTGGTCAGCTGATCCAGGTCACTGTACTGAGCCAGCCTGCAGGAGACGGACAAAGGCCGACCTAAGTAAACCAGCATTTTGATGTTTTTCATGTTTACAATTATTAGAGAGCTACTGGCAGCTAGTAATATGTAATTGTTAAAAACATGTTATTTATCCAGTCATAGTTCATATATTTAGATGACGTTTGCGTGTTATGTCAGCAGTACCTGTACACAAAAGGTGTGAGGCCGAGAGTCACCGAGACCAGGTTCCCAAAGACCTGGTAACCGATACCAGGGTTGTACAGATTCACCTGTGATGGGAGGAGGAGAAACTTTGCACCACTTTGTTGTCTCTTTGCACAGCAACGCAAAACATTAAGCGCGTGCCGTTCTTTCAGGAACGCGGGAAAATCGTCACTCACTCGGTTCATGATCATCCCGCTGATCTCCAGGACGGACATGTCGGCCTTCTTGCACTCGTTTCCCTCCCACACGATGGCGCTCACTCTCTCCAGGCCGGGATTGGAGCTGTGCAGCCAGGGGGCGTGACCCTGGGCGCCGAAAACCAACACAACATTCAAACTACCATTATGGACCGGTCTATTTGGGAAAGGAACCCCCACATGACCCGAGGATTTACAGGTCAGGTTGAAACAGGTAATAACTACAGAGAAATAAAACCTGGACACCTAAAATATATTTAGAAGTTTGAACCGGTCCATCACAAGGCAAGAGGCCTCACTGACCTGATGGAAAGGGTCCATCACAAGGCAAGAGGCCTCACTGACCTGATGGAAAGGGTCGTCTCTATATTCCTTTTTAGCAGAGGGACAGACAGGCGTCCCTCCTCCTTCTCCCTCTGTAAAGACAAGGAGCCATTTGGACTTTTAGAAGGATCAAAACAACAAAATGATTTGCAAAATAACTGCCACAAATAATTCCATCTCATCTTCCGACCTGTCTCTGACGTGCAGGACGATCTGCACTCGGCGCAGTGCAGGAAGTCTTCCCACATCAGGTCCTCCGTCTCAGACTCGTGTCGAGTGCTCTCCGAGTCCTGAGTCCTGAGACTGGAACATCTGGAGCTGCAGCTGGTGCCGGACTTGGGAACGTCCTGCTGGACAGCGGTCATTTTAAATTCTTTTCAAACATATAAAAACGACGCCTCCGTTCGGCTTCCATGTTTCTGACATGAATTGATGGCGCCCCCGAGCGCGTCGCCTTGTCTGCGTGTGCTTGTACCTCCACAGCAAAGTGCTTCTTGTAGTGATGCATGCTCTTGCGGTTCCTTAGCGTGGAGTCGCTGTTCATCCTTTCCACCCCCCTGCGCAGGGCTCTGTAGGAGGCGTCGGGGTCCTCCTCGCTGGACGCCTCGTCCGACGCCGGCTCCTTAAAAAAAATGAAAAGAAGCTTCTACACGTCAGCCCAAAGCCCGGAGAGACCGGCGTGCACGGTGGCGTCTCTCCTTTGATGGACCACCTTGTTGGCGCTGGCCACCATCGGCCCGGCGCCGAGGGGCGCGAGAAGGTGCGCCGGCTGGACGTGGGCGTTCCAGCACACCTCGTCGGCCCGGGCCAGCAAATCGCAGCGCTGCAGCCCCTCCTCGCTGCTGCGATTGGTCACCCGGCCGTCCAGCGAGACGTAGCCGTTGTCCGTCTCAGTCGACTTGTTGATGGACAGTTTGGACTTCTTCGATCTGGAGGCGGAGGAGGAAGGGAAAGGAGGCGGCGAGGGGGAGAGGTTGGTAGAAGAAGATAGGACGTGTATGGGTGGACAGATGGGTACAGACAGATATTTACATAGAGACACGGCGTTCAGTGGTTGTCAAGTTCAGTCTCGGTAGAAGACATGCAGTGAGATAAACAGGAGGCTTTCAACACATCACTGTGGAACATTCACACTAAATGGACATCGACATCTCAGAAAGAAATGTTGCACAAAACCTGATGCTGTAACAAGTTCACTTGAACTTGAGAGGCGTCTCTACCGAGTGCTGACGAGTTTGTGGCAGATAATCAATAGATGAAGAAAACCCAAATCAGGTTTTTTTCCACACTGATGTTGAAGCAGGTCAAAGCAGAAGCTTGGGGTCACGGTTGAGGTCAAATTTGTTAGTTGATTTTTGGTACAATTATTTTTCCGGCACTGTACTGCGCCCCTTGCTTCTTTTTAAACTGCAAGTCATGCCTAAAGTCAGCTGCACGGTCCCTTCGTTCCTCATGAAAAAAGTGATGTCAAAAGATGGCTCTCCCCTGTTTCATTTCGGGGGCTCAGGAGTGAGTTTAACGTGACGAGAAAGGAAGCGACGCTGCAGCTGACGGATTAAGGCCCAACTCCGGGCCGGGATTCAGTTCTTAACATTCCAGTTAATTTATTGTTTTCACCGATAAACATTGACAAAAAAACAATAAAACTTGTGGATCATTTGGTGAGCTGAACCCCGGTCCCGTCTCCGTACATCATCTCGTTTTTAGGAAGATGAGAAACGAAAATACACACCCAGCTTTACAGATATCATGCCAGAAATCTTGGAAGAGAGTGCCCAGGCTGTACGTGGTGCTCGCTGAGTGGGAGTGTGGCGCCCCCTCCTGTGTGTTATCGGTAGTGCTAGACCCGTCGCCTTCCCTATGCACCTCCATCTGAGATGCCTTCCTCAACTTCCTTCAGTTTGAAAAGAATAGAGAGCGGAGAGAGAGAGAGAGACTTAAAAAGAGAGGACCTGGAGACTAAAGACTACAGCAGAGTGGCTGCATTTTATTGTGATTTAAAGCTGGTGTTGAGTAAAAAGAGAAGTCAGGCAGACAAAACACAATCCCAAAATGTACCCACATTTTATAATGTGATTAGGTATTTTTGTTTTGTGTAAAGGTTAGGGATAGAACACCAAAATGTGTTCAATAAGTTATGCATTGTTTTTAATAATTGTTGACAATTGTTGGCTTTTCATATATATATATTCAACTGATTAATTTTTTCTATGAGATGAAATGATTCGAGACTCAGACGAGGAAGAGAGAAAGACAGATACAGGGAAATGCAAATTAGAAATTAGAAACAATTTCTCCTCTTTCCTTAATAAAAGAGACCCACAATGAAGTAGCAAAAATCTTGCCTCCTCTGAACCTTTTCCAAAACTGTGGCATGGTCCAATTTTCTTCCCAAGAGTCTGAAAATTGTCTTAAATAATCGTGACCCAGAAACATCGGCCGCACACCGACGAGCTGAAACTGACACACTGCAAGTCTAAAAACTACAGAAAAAACAACAAACACACCAAGTAAAGCTGGCTAGTTTCTAATTTCACACACAATCCCATTTGTCTTCACTCAGTGACATTATATTTATCATGGAGAGATTCCAAGGCTGGCGCCCTACAGATAACACAATGACCTAAATGTCGCTCCCAATTCTCGCCAACTGTCAAATTGTGACCCATTTGTGAGGATTCAATGAAGGCCGAGTTAATCCTGTTGATGTTGAACAGAAACTCCCTCCATGATAAATATGCTTCTACTCATTCTTTTGGTGAAAGAAGCTGACCGAACCCGTCAGAAAGGACACACGTGAGAAAATCCAGACACGTTCAAACGATTCTCTTCATCTCCTCATCTCCTCTTTGCCTCCCCCCAATCTCACCTGCGTCTCTTCCCCCCGCCGCTGGAGGCGGCTTTCGGGGTCCTGGTGGAGACGATCTGACAGTGGACGGTGCCCAGCAGCAGCATGAGCCAGATGGCTCCAAACACCTCGGTGGTGGGTACCCCATGAGGCTGAGGGATGAGCCCGTACACGAGGGCCGCCGCCACTGCAGGGTTAGAAAGTGAACTTGGTGAAACCGAGGGGACAAATCAAGGGGAAGGCCCGGATACGATGATGCAACTCGACCTCATTGGACACTTTCTTGCAATAATTATGTCTCACAATGAATACATTTTTTACAATACATTAGTCATTTTAAGACAAATTACATGTTCCCATATTCCACAAGAAGACCAATGTCATAATCCCTCCCACTATGTTGTGGGGAAGGCACACGCACACCAACACACACCTTGCAGAAGATAGAGGACCAGCAGCAGGAGGAAGATGGTTCTGGAGGTAACTTGGATCCACCATCGATAAAAGAACGGGAAGAAGACCACTCTGACGATGCCTTTTCGGGTCAGCGAGGTCCACGGACTCTCCGGTTTGGCCTTAGCGAAGGCCGAGCCTGAATAAGAGAATAACACACACACGTAGATTTAACGAGGAGGACCAGGATGGAGGAGGACACAGCGTGAGGATTCACATCTCAGGCTCATTTTTGTTTTGCATATTTCAGCTTTTACAAAATGCCTCTGGAAACTCTACTCTGATGGAAAGGACAGTCTTTTTTTCCCTCACCTCTGACTAAATCCACGTCTATGAGGTCTTGTTTGACATGTCCCGTCTTCTTCGGCTTGTTCCTGAAGCCCTGCAGGGGGAGACAGAGAAACACAAGAGTTGATGCCAGACAGGGAGGGAGGGAAACCGTCCTCTGCATTATTAACACACGTAGAAGCGCACACAGACACACAGACACACACACCTACAGGAGGCGTCTCATGCACTTTATGGCTCCATGGACACACACGGCGACAGTGTTTGAGGAGGCACACGGTGCACCGAGGCTCACACTGAAGGCCTCGAATGGGCTTCTACTTCACAGACACACACACACACCATGTACCCGTTAAACATTTTAAAGAGAGTCGGTCCAGGTGTGGAGGCTCTTTTTGCTACTTTGCATTCGAGGCAAAAGTCAGGAGGACCAAAGGAAGGAAAAAAACAAAAACAAACCCATCCCTAAAGACCTTTCAGCTGTGTCTCAGTGAGGGTTGCGGCTGCAGCTTTAAACTTTGCTTTGTTGAAGTTAAGCTCCCCCGTGGCACGCTGACTTCCTGTCACAATCTGTCACTTCCCGTAATGCCCTTACACGCCGTCTGTGTGTGTGTGTGTGTGTTTGTTTAAATACAATGATGTCAGCTAGTATGAAAGCAATAGTTTGGTTTAGATGAGGTTTCTTGGCTCTCAATGGCTACCAGTAAACAGACCACAGTGCTGCACACATGCACACTTCTATCTCATCCAGTCAATAATACTATATACTACATTATTTAGGCGATTTTCTTGACCTGGTCTCTCGTCGTGTTTAATCATCACACAGTTATATTGATTCATCCACGCTAGCAAACAACCTTTCAAGCAATAGGCAGCTCAACTCAATCGTACATTTTAAGAATGTAAGTCCCATTTAACGGGATTGTGAAGCAACCCAAATCTGGCCCCATAGATCGGACGGGCTCATGCTAATATTTACATACAGGCCAATCGGGTTTTGTGTTATCAGTAAATGGTTTGATACAGAGGCTTGATGGCGTTCTCTTATCTTTAAACACCGCAACCAGTGAGGTATTATGCAGCGTGTGTGTGTGTGTGTGTTCCAATCAATAGCTTCCTCTTGGCAGTAGATTTACAACAGCATTAAAGTCCTTCAAAATGATGTCGCCTGGCCTTATCTGTGTGATAGTCGCTTATCTTTATGAACTCATTACGAGCTACGATGTGGCCTCAAGTGACCACGACGTGTATAAACGTCATCCACGAGGAAAAGTTTCTCTTTTCTGTTTACAATTCTCACAGAACGCTGCTCGTTGTACTGCTTCTCTCTCACACACACCTGTTTGTACCAGCGGGCGACTGGCTTTCCTTGTCAGAAAATAACACAATGCGCCCAAACTAATGAATAAGTAAACACAACAAAAAAAACATGCAGTGACATCAAGTAAGGAAACCCCACGATCAATTACATTCGCTTTCCTTTATTTTTTCATTAATTGTTTTACCATATTATCGTGAAGATAGTTGATAAACAATTTATTTTGTAGAGTTGTCATATTGTGAAATCATGTTTTAATGTAATAGTTTAAGTAGACAGAATAAGATATACTAATAAAACGAGGAAGACTCAGGAGGGAATGCACATTTGTACTAGAAGCTGGAAGCTGGGAATGTAACCCCCCCTATCGGAGTTTGTTATGTCTGTTTCCAGAGGAGTGAGAAGCGCTGAAATGCAGATGTACAACCCTGAGAAAAAGAAAAAAAAGTTTGGTCCTACGTCAATCTTTAATCTGAGGACAGATAACCTACAAGTCTGCGTCGTTCTAGCTCCTCACAACCTAAAACCCGCTAAAAGACGGCCAACGTTTTTTTGGTGCCACCCTGATCACATGACTCATTAATCCAGCTGTGTGTTCACACCGTGGTGTTGCTACAGTGTGAATGCAGAGTGGGGTTAAATAACACACACACACACACACACAGCAACTGAAATGAGCAATCGAACCAAACAATCACAGTCTAGTTGGCTACAGCGTGGGAAGCAGATGTGCACCGTGGGACAACAAGAGGGGACGTCCTCCCCGCTGTATACTCACCAGAGAAACAAACTGTGGAGAGAGGAGGAGAAAAGACGGATTGGAAGAAGAGGGGATGGAGATGGAGAGAGGAGAGATGGGCACGTGACACCCGGCCAAGTGGCAGAGAGGAGAGAGTTAAAAGAAAACATTGGAAAAGAACGGGCAGCATGGTGAGAAGACAATAAGATGAAGAACAGGGACGAGGATGGAAGGGTGAAAGTCGTAGAGAGGACGAGAGAAACTTGACAAAACAGGGAACCAGAAGAAATCAAGGGCGATCACGGACATTTAGAAAAAGTAGAGCACAGAAAGAAGAGACAAACAGGAAGATGAAGAAAAATAAAAAGTCCAATAAGACAATGGAACAAAATTACCTTTATTTCCCGTTGCTCCACTGACTTCTCCCATATCTGTTGGTCATAGGCGCCGATCTGCAAAAACAAACAGGCGCAAGGATCACTGATTAATCGGGGGAGACAAGAGCTACAACTTCATCTTCTAGGAGGAATTATGATTATGAACCACAATAAAGCTTTTTTTTTTAAAAACGCATCCAAAAAGCGCGAGTGTTCCCTTTAATGAAGGATTGAAAAAGTTAAAATCATCACCTGAATCAAAAGTGACGCACCAACGCCCCTGAGGTGCATCATTATTTAAAGAGCGATTATATCTCCATGACGACGGATTTTCCGCGCGGGAGGAGTCTGCACAAACAGGTCACGACAGGCTGGTGTTTCACTTTGTGTTTCACAACTGGTGCCGTCATGATCCCATAAATCAAGCTGGGTATTTACAACCGCGTATTACCTTACTTCACCACAAATTAGGACTTTAACGTAGCAATACACTCACCGGCCACTTTATTAGGTACACCTGTCCAACTGCTCGTTAACACTTAATTTCTAAGCAGCCAATCACATGGCGGCAACTCAGTGCATTTAGGCATGTAGACATTGTCAAGACAATCTCCTGCAGTTCAAACCGAGCATCAGTATGGGGAAGAAAGGTGATTTGAGTGACTTTGAACGTGGCATGATTGTTGGTGCCAGAAGGGCTGGTCTGAGTATTTCAGAAACTGCTAATCTACTGGGATTTTCACGCACAACCATCTCTAGGGTTTACAGAGAATGGTCCGAAAAAGAAAAAACATCCAGTGAGCGGCAGTTCTGTGGGCGGAAATGCCTTGTTGATGCCAGAGGTCAGAGGAGAATGGCCAGACTGGTTCGAGCTGATAGAAGGGCAACAGTGACTCAAATAACCACCCGTTACAACCAAGGTGGGCATAAGAGCATCTCTGAACGCACAGTACGTCGAACTTTGAGGCAGATGGGCTACAGCAGCAGAAGACCACACCGGGTGCCACTCCTTTCAGCTGAGAACAGGAAACTGAGGCTACAATTTGCACAAGCTCATCGAAATTGGACAATAGAAGATTGGAAAAACGTTGCCTGGTCTGATGAGTCTCGATTTCTGCTGCGACATTCGGATGGTAGGGTCAGAATTTGGCGTCTACAACATGAAAGCATGGATCCATCCTGCCTTGTATCAACGGTTCAGGCTGGTGGTGGTGGTGTCATGGTGTGGGGAATATTTTCTTGGCACTCTTTGGGCCCCTTGGTACCAATTGAGCATCGTTGCAACGCCACAGCCTACCTGAGTATTGTTGCTGACCATGTCCATCCCTTTATGACCACAATGTACCCGACTTCTGATGGCTACTTTCAGCAGGATAATGCGCCATGTCATAAAGCTGGAATCATCTCAGACTGGTTTCTTGAACATGACAATGAGTTCGCTGTACTCAAATGGCCTCCACAATCACCAGATCTCAATCCAATAGAGCATCTTTGGGATGTGGTGGAACGGGAGATTCGCATCATGGATGTGCAGCCGACAAATCTGCGGCAACTGTGTGATGCCATCATGTCAATATGGACCAAACTCCCTGAGGAATGCTTCCAGCACCTTGTTGAATCTATGCCACGAAGAATTGAGGCAGTTCTGAAGGCAAAAGGGGGTCCAACCCGTTACTAGCATGGGGTACCTAATAAAGTGGCCGGTGAGTGTAGATGCGTCATTTTCACCAAAAACTACAACCCCTTAAACCATGCTGTCCCATAACTACCTAAGTAGCTTTTTTAAAAACCTACTGTGCCGCAACTTTTAACGATACAACATATTCATTAAGACGTCATTAAGACTACATTTACATTGTTAACACAGAGGGGAAATGTTCTGGATGTCCAGTGTATCCTTTTGTACACAAAATGCTGTCACCTCTCTGCCTCTAC
>NC_084901.1:5587972-5677490 GCF_949316345.1 Pungitius pungitius
GGAATCAAGAGCTGATCTAAAGAATGAGACGTAATCTACGCTGCAACCTATTAAAACACACCGCAGAGGACGCTCGAGTGGATGCAGAAGAGAGCCAGAGGGCACACACGCAGCAGAAAGATGAAGGAGCACAGAGGAGGAATGGAGAGAGAGAGAGAAAGGAGTCATTGTCACGCACAAATCCCTTGTTGCATTGTGCGGGAACTGAGAGGCATTAACACCGGAGATCCTCTTATACGCACGCACATCACGATGAGTGTACCTGATCACCTCCTCCCAAAATAAACTTCTGAACTACAGTTTCTACTACAGTTTAAACTACAGTTTTTTTTCCTCTATGAAAAAGATACAAACCACAATATTGCAACTAATGAGTAACCGACGGGAGTTGAATCGCTCCTGGTCACAAGTGAGAAAAACCGGACTCCTGCGATTTGACAAGCAAATCAAGTGCAGGGAGCGCGACAGAAAAGGGAAGACAAGGCCAAGTGTGCCACGTCACCATGACAACGGATGAGGAAAGACGGAGGGAGGGAGCGAGGGATTAATGACAGCGAAGCACCAGCGTTACATAACTACTGCCTCTGCAGTGGAGGGGGGCGTCTCTCAAACAGGTTGAAGTATGCGTCTCCAGGAGATATTCACCAGATGAACACATGATCAACCCTCAGCGATTGTTCATCCTTCGACAATAATTTCCATTCCACTCGCTGTAAGTCATTACAGATTAGCTGGAGTCAAATCTTATGTTTCAAAACCATGAAACTACTAATTTATTTTTATTATCTGCTCTTTTCTTTTTGGGATAAATCCTTCAGGACATTGAGTTTAAAGTGATATTATAAAACATGATGTTCAACAGAATTCTGATCAGAATTGCTGACAATTGAATCAAGAAATCCGTTTAAACCGAATCCCCAAAATAATACGATCCAAAAAAAATTACAATAAAAAAAACAAATGAAATCTTTAAATATGGGCCATCATACTCTGCTGTTTTCATGTGTGACCATGGCAACGCACACTGGGAGGTTGCTGCGTAGTGTGTGTAAGGTCTATTTTTAGCTCAGACAGGTGCATGTGTGTGTGTGTGTGTGGGATTGAAAAATCACTCCACTCATGTATTTCTAGCTGCTGGTGCATGGTTTGATTTTTTCTAATGGATACATCTAAAGATTATATGGTTTGAGCAAATGTTTTTCGTTTCATTAAACCTAAAACATTTTAAAACAAAATGAATAAGGCAAGGCTTTTATTATGAAATAAGTTACTCTTAGAAATAACATGACTATTTGCTTGATCACAGGTCACCTCTATTCTAAATGTTGTCTTCTCCATATTTAAACTATTTTTGGGGAGAAATATTGACACTACAACTTAACACAAGTCCTTTGTACGAGCTTATGTCCTAAAAGAAGCCCTTAGAGCCACCACAGGAATAAACCATAAGCTGATTCATTCAAGTGTGACGGTTTAAGCTGAAATATACCACTGATGCGCCAAAAAAAGCAGCAGGAACCAGACTGTTAGTAAGCAATGGGTGTCAGGCATTTTGAGGAAATAAATATAAGAAAAATAAAATGGTGCTGTAAAATGATCTGGACCACACCAGCCACGGCCCAAACTGTACTGTGAGTCATACGGTGAGACGAGGCGTGAGGTGCAGCTCCTCGGCCCTGTTGGGAAGGAAATCCATCCAAATATTCTTGTTTACATTCAGAAAGCCAACGGGGGAAATAGACACACCCGACTCAGACGAAGACGCCCTGAAAACAGGTGTCCTCTGCTTCTCAGAAAGGCTTTTACTCGTTTGTGACTCAGCGGTTGCTGGTAAAGGTGCGTCTCTGCCCGAACAAGCTTAGCTAGACGCACGTACAATGAAGCTGCATCTAAAACAGCTTCTTAGACTAATTCTACAGAGCTGAAGAAGTATAATTAAAAGAACCAAGAGAAGAGACGCAAAACTGCTATTTTCCATTGACAATTGGCTGTTTGTCTGGATCAGACAGCAGTCTTCAAGAGTTCAGACTTTGTATAAAAAAGGCTTTTCTCATACGAGTCATCTTCACTGCAGTGAAAGCCCACAGTGACGTCTGCGTGGACCAGGTGAGAGAAAACGATCACATGACAGCGGTTTGTGACGATAGTTATTGAAAATAAAAAAATAATAATCAGACGGACAGATGTGAAGAACAGAGACCTGGTGGAGGAACAATAACAGAAGACAGAGTTTGTAAGCTGAGAGCTGCGGTGGGGGAGGGGGTTTGGGGGGGGGAGGGGGGGCGGAGGATCTGATATCGGAGAGCATGGAACAAGAAGACACACAACACCGGCCCGGCTCCATGCGGTGCCGCTGACGGCCGTCACGAGGGCCGTGCCAAAGAAACACTGGGCCTTGATCCTGCAAAGTCAAATGTAGTGCCATTTATTTGGTGAATTTTATATCTTTACTTCAGAAAAGCCCTCTTTAGAGCGTGTGGGTGGATATTAGTTTATTGCAGATATATTGATGGTTCTTTGACAGCCTTCTGCAGCAATGACCTGTGGTAGCAAAGCGCCAAAGATGTCTGTTTGCAATTATTGAAAAAAGTAATCTATATCTCATAAATTGATTTTAAAATTATGTTGTGTGTTTTTGCAACAACACACTGCATGAACACACACACTCAGCCTGTATACATCATAAGCCTCTAGTGTGCAATAACAAACAGCAGAAACTGAATAAAAAATATTCAGAATCAAACAGCAATGTGAAGGGTCTCCAGTGACACTTTCTATCCGAGGCCCAGCAACCATGAGGAGAAAACATTGAAGAGAATACAACACTTTAATATTGATGGTTTTTGAGCAGCATTCCAATGTGAAGAATTTAATTCGTCTTACCTTTTTCTGGTACCACACCACAGCATCTTTTACTTTGGAAGCCATTTACATTTCCCTTCTCCCGGCCTAGGGCATCTTAGACTGAAAACACACAACGCACAGAGAGGCAAGGAAAGAGCAGAGTGTGAGTCATAAGGCCAGAGAGGTCTACACAGAGGTCTATATACACCTGATGGGGAGGTGTGTCCTAGGACTGAGGGAGGGAACACACACACACAGACACACACGTGTTGAAGCTGCTTGTTTCCACTGGATCACGTTATGACACAAAATGTTTTCCGAAAGAATTAGCGAATGGCTTTGAATTAACCGTGTGTTGACGTGTGTGAGCATGTGCGAGTGTGTGAGTGTGCGCGCGCAGCAGACTGATGCGGAGCTCCGTCTGGTGGAAATAAATTCCACCTTGCGGCGCACTCAGTTTAATCTTGATAGTTCATCTGCACAAAATGGTACCATTTCAAGAGTAGTTTGCAGTTTTATGGAGAATTGGCAAATGAACTGCTTCCACCGATGAGAAAATAGATTAAATAAAAGAAATGGAATATAGTACAATAAATAAACCTGAATCATGTGTATAAAAGGTGTGTTTATCCATACACTGAGATGGAAGATGGATCCACACTAACAAACCTGAGCTTCATTAGACACAGAACAACAAAAAGCTGTTTGTGAGTCAGCAAACTCCCAAATCTTTACATGGGTTCAAACGTCAAAACCAGAAACCTGTCGTACTTCTTCGGAAGCGCAAGACGACGAACGAGGGGAAAAACGTAGAGGCAGGGAAACAGCTTTGAGATTGGCCACTCTTGTTCCCCTCTCGTCCCCCCCCCAGCTCTCTTCCTCCCCCCCCCCCCCCCCCCCCCCGTTTCTCGCTGTCTTTCTGCTCTTTTGCTCCAATCGAAGCAGACGAGTGACGGACGGTGGTTGATGGAGCGCAGCAGCCGCCAGCCGGTCAACAGGAAGTAATACTCAAATACTCACCCCTGTGACATGACACATCTTGACATTTTCTTGTCTCTTTTCTGTCGCCCTCGGCTACTTTTGAGATATTTCTCAAAATAAAGCCACGGAGGAGTTCATGCTGCCTGCGCTGCGGTTTACCGTGGAAGCATTTTTTGGACTTGTTTGAGTCAGCTACTCAGCTCATCTACCAACAGCCAAACCGCAAGTGTTTATACGAGCGATAAAGTCGACGACTCAAAACAAAAAAATAAGAATCTGTGACATTCCTTGCAGGGTTGCAAGTGCAGTTCTGCGTGTTTGTACACGTGTGCAACTTGAGACATTGGTAGAAACAGGAAGAGCATCTTGCGTGTGGTCTATCACTCCTTCCTCTATCGTTCACTGAAGCACACTATTCCCAGATGTTATGTTATGTTGTTATTAATCATAAAGCATATTTAGTAACTTAACACGGATAGGAAGATAAAGATAAACACTAAACTGTTTTTGCCCTTTGCATGTGCAGCAGCTAGACTAGTTAATGGGTTTACAGTGTCAATAAAAAGGCCTTCATATGAAAAACCTGCGGTGACAAGAGAAGGAAAATGGACAGACCCCAAAAGAGATGAAAGGGGGAGGAGGTACGTAAAGACGTTTCCTCTCCTTCCTTTGTTCACGTAAACACAGGAGCTCTCATTCACAGACACGGAGCCATCACACGCTCGCAGAGTAGAGATAAAAAAATATATTGTGATTTGTGTTTGGTAGCTTACGTGTCGCACTACAGAAAGGAAATCAGATTGACTGAATAGTCCTAGTCCTTTCGTTCAAGATGTTCAAAGTACTTCATACAAGAAAAACCGGGGAGGTTCCTATGAGTGCACTGCATCTCAGAAAAGACAGTGATGTTTAGGTTTCCACAGAAATATTCAGAATATAGTAGTCTAGTGGTGGAAAAGCAAAAGAACAAGAACCAGCTTGTGCCTTGAGTCATTTCTGTGAATTTTGCTAGCCACAAAAATTTGGACTAATCTGCTGTTGCGACTCAGCATGTAGCCTTTAAAAGGAGAATAAAATGTTGCGTCTAACATCTGAAAGAATCTGAGCTTGTTTCTAACAAAAATATATTCCATTTTTGGAGAGAAAAAAAAAGTCAGAATAGCAGCAAATTGTCACATTTGGATAAAAAAAGGTGGCCACTCATTTTCAACTGATTCACTTAACCGTTAAAATCGACTAATGGTTTTTAAAACTGCATCGTCTGCTCATTATAAGATATGTCGGGAAATAACAAGGAGATTAGGAGGGCAACAAAACTGCACGGATACAGAATGTTTCGAGACCAAACCAATGTCACTGATAAATGCGCATGAAAAAAAAAAATGTGCTGGCGTTCTTCAGCTTGAAGAAATGTAAGATTGCGTAACCACTAAACAACAATCATGAGGGTACCAGAGAGGAATAACAGACATCCAGACAGCAAGAGGAACAACACCCCATCATCAGTGGAGGCGGACCACTAACAGCAGTGTTTGCTGTTTATAACTCTAAGACTCTCAGGACAGCTTTAAGGCTTCCAATCCTCACCGTGCAGAGAGCATGACACGAAAAAAGAAAAGAGACAAGTCCTCCCTGTTCAAAGTCCTCTCGTCATACCTCAGCAGGACGCCAACACTAACCTCACACACACATACACAATCACCAGGCCAACAAAAACAGACTCCTCTCATATTATTAACGGATGTGACTTCACAGGATTGGCCCGGATTATCTACGCTGGAAAACAGAAGAAATAAGCCAGTTCTTTTCCCAAAAGAAAACGCAAACTGTGAAATTCACACTGGTTTGCCAGAGCATATTATAGGGAACAGAGTCTGGACAACAGGCGCACAAGGGGGCGGTTTGCTGTTCAATGACCACAAACCCTGCGACCGAAATAACGTCCCACGAGCGTTTTTCTGTGAAGCTCTGAGATTTGAGGCTACATTTCTGACCCCCAAATCACACATTTTAAAAAGTTATAATCGCCTGGTTGTCATTAGTCCTTGAGAGGGGGAAATTTCCTTCCAGCTACTTTGCCAACACCAAACTCACAGCAACAAGAGTTTCACAAAATGCACACCCGTTACAAAGCTCTTTAAAGAATTCAGTGTATATGCACACAAAACACACACACACACACACACACCTGTCTGAGCTGACCCACATACACAAGAGAGAGAGCGAGACAGGTCAACTGAGACTGTGTGCGTTATGAAGGCAAGTTCATATGAGGACACTTTTTGTGACAAGGGACATGCATATGTGTGTGTGTGTGAGATCAGGAAATAGCTGAGTGTAAGTCATACTGTGTGTTATCTTCTTTTAATCTAACACTTTTCAGCTTCGGTCTTTCACTCAGACTCCTTCAATTCTTAATGTCTCACTTTATTGCAAATGACTCGGATCGGTTTCTCATAACTAAATTAAAATCAAATTTGACACTTTGTTCCAAGATGTTAATATACCTCATCCGAGGGGCTCAGGGTATAAAATATCTCTTCTACAATATTTCATGTCCTCATTTTTCTTTATTAGAAAAGCACAATTTAAGGAACTTTGTTAGTCTCTGAGCTAAAAGCTAAAAAAACTGGAAAAGCGTAAGAAGAAAGAGCTTCTCCAATAATGTCAGAAGACACCATTACACTCTTTATGAAATACAATTCAAGGGTTAAAGAGCCCAATGACCAAAGTGCCTGTTTAAACCGTATGTGGGAGGAGCATCGTCCTTTAACTTCACATAATCATTAATCAGGCAGGATGCTGCAATTTTGAGGAACAAAAAAATGTAAAGATAAACCCTTAAGTAACGGAAACAGACAGAACTCCAGATATTCAGCTTTCATTTCTAATTCCTGCTGTCATGCACCAACCGCCAAGTCAAATTCCTTGTATGGCTGACATATTTTGGTAATATAATATTTACCTGATCCATAAAAAATGCTTTAAAACTACAACTCTACAGGTGAAGCGTGTACTTCCTAAACCTTGTGATGTGTAACCGAATGCACTCCTGCCGCTCCGTCAGAGGGGACAGCTGAGCCGTGTCACACGGAGGGGCGCCTATTTTAAAACAGAGCGTAACAATAGACGGGGCGGCCGAGGACGGGAAAGACGTCCGGACGGAGACGCCGCCGCTTTTCTATTGGTGTCCCGTTTTCCCCCCTGGGATGTGGAGTGAAAACGCGAGAGGACGACAGGAGACATCATGAGGGAGTCTGGCAACATCGTGACGTGCAACACGAGCCGGGCTGCTCGCCCTCTCTCTGGGTGCTCTATATTTCATGATGGGTGCAGGTTTCACCTCCGAGTTGGGCAGCGTGTGTGTGTGTGTGTGTGTGTGTGCGTGTGCGTGCACAACCAACGGTGAAGGGTCCAGGGTGTGTGTGTGTGTGTGTGTGTGTGTAACAGAGAGGTGGTGGGAGACGGGGGATCAGGTTTTCCATCTTGTCAGGGATTCCATCCGACCACCTCAACCAACAGGAGCTGACACTACACTTGACCTATACAGGGCTGGATGATCATATAGCAACATCACGCACACACAGGATAACTGTATATAACAGACTTCTCAGCAATAAATAGTTTACGCATTCAAAATGGAGCTGTATCTTCATTTGTTATTATAGTTGTGTTATTAAGATTGCTGACAACATATTGGTGATTATGGTTTGGCTCAAACCTCAAGAGGCCATAAGGGGCAATTTGTGCTGAGCATAATAACAAATATTAGATGGACAAATATAGACGCTAACCCACGGATGTCCATGCAAAATGTCTTACAATACATGTTTATTTATCCACTGCCTGTGTGCCTGTGTGTGTGTGGGCAGCTGACACCCTCTCAGCAATGAAACAGCAGTTGTCTAAGCATGTGGTGCTCTGACTAAAACTAGTCAGCTGGAAACTAGGGAACACAGAATGAACACACTGGACTCACCTCTTGTGGGGTTGCGTAGCCGCTGCTGTTTTCTCCTCTTGGAAAAATTAGAACAGGAACTGGACAGTTGGAAAAAGGGAGAAAAGAATGAGTGAGTTAAGACTTTGTGGGTTCTGAAAAACTCACGGTTGAGATTCAACAACAGTGCGTCGGAGGATTTTGTTCACCGATGAAAACATTGGGTCAACAGTTACAACTTAATCCGGTTTGAAGAGGGGTTTCCAGTGCGTGTGTCTGTGTGTAATTGGGCTTTGACTTCGGTCCACAAGATGCGGTTGTAAAGTGGAGGATCAAAACAGCATGTGTCTCTTACTGGGAACACCCACACACACACACATTGCCTCTAGACACAGCAGGAATTCTAAGAAACAACAACGGATAACATCCCTGATGCATCCTGGTTACGCTGGACTATCGAGGGAGGTAACTCCAGGTCACACTACTGTAAATCATACCAGTTCCTGCTAGATTTCACGTGACATCAACAGAATCCGACCAGTCGACAAAGATGCAGTGCATCAAGACTCAATACACAGAAATGGCCAATACTTCTGCCAATGGCCTCATTTACTCATGCCAGTCCTATAGAGGCAGCTGTATCTTAAACCTACCCCTCGGGGCTCAGCATCACTCTCCCTCAGGTCAACATTGATGTGTGCGGCTCAAATTCACAGAGTCAATAACAAAAGGCCACCGCGTCAACCCCAAGGACTCACGCAATGGCCGCCTACAGTCAAGCACAGGGAAAAGGGCAGATGCTACATATTTTTTCAACTGTGCTGCGAGGAGACGCTTGCTTTCATGGACTTAACCCTAAACTGACATGGCTATATTTTCTATTATTATATCTCTGGGCAGCTGCTGTAATTTAAGATGATTATGGTAGTCCCGCTGTGATGCAACCGCATTGCAGCTGATGATGCAACAGGCTCTGCAGGCAGATTGAAGCCCCACAATAAAAACAGCATCCTCAAAAGAGACGAGAAAATAAAGAATAAGGAAAAAAAAAAAAGACAGTGGGAGAGAGAAGGAAAGGGCCCGAAGAACAAAAGACAAAGAAACACTCTGGTCAAACAATAGACTGGTGTCTGGGTCTATCGTGTCTGGGTCTGGACACACACACACACACACACACACACACACAGACAAGTGCTGGACTGTCAATCACCTGAAACCAGTGTAAATATGAACTTAGTGGATTCTTGTTATGTTATTACTGTTTATTTTTAGATGTTTTGGATTGCGTTTCAGGCACTACGTCAGTTTGCACTTTAAACTTTGTTGCTGTAATCCTGTGAGTTTAGGAGGACTAATAAAAGGATTATCTTATCACTCTCAAAGGCTATGTAGTCCATTCATAATGCATGCATACGTGTGTGCGCATGTGCAGGTGCTCGGTCTGTAAAGGATGCGACGCAAAGCTGGTCATGTCCACATTTGAGGCAGCTGCAGCGCCGATCCCAATCGCTTATCTATCGACAAGCCACAAGCGCACCACCCGCTTGCACGGTTTCCTGCAGTTTCCTGCTGAACGAAAACAACGGGGCCGGCAACACAACTTGACCGAAGGCCACCCGTGATCACACGTGTTTTTTGAAAAAACAAGGAGTGGATTCACAAACAACTCACAACAACACTGCTTTGTTGCTTCATTGCAACAAAGCAGTGTTGTTTTTTTAAAAATATGATCCAAGTAGTATCCAAGTAAGCATTACTATAAATGACAACGCTGCTCTGCTTTCTCCACAGCCTGCAGGTGACACCAAAAGAGGCATTACATCATTGGCTACAGTCCAAGCGTAGTATCTTTCAACATGTGCAAACAGTAGAGAATACTGCGCATGGTTGTTTCTACTTGCATCAAACGTTTAAAACATTATTCAGAAACTAAAACAAACATGATCTGTTTATAATAAAAAAAGGTCTAATGCTGGTCCTGGCTCTTCTGCAGGTTAACAACGTGCACGTGTAAAGGCAGCACGGGCAGAGTGGGGGGAGGACGGTCTATTTGGGGGGGGGGGGGGGGGGGTCCAATAGTCATTGCAATGGAAAATGCCGGCTGGGTGGCAAATTATGTCGGATAATCAGATGACCTGCCAAGCTGTGAGCACGACCGCCTGCTGAAGTTTCCCCTCACTGCAACCCCGAGATAAGGGGAGGAAACCAACTGTGGTTCTAGAAATAGAATTACAAGAGTTAGGTCCAAAAGCACAGGCAAAGGACTGAATACAGTACATAAAACATTCATGATCCAATGGTTAACGGACTAACCACTAACGGTTTTCTTTAATAATTAATTAACTTTTGCGGTAAAGATTTTAGGCAACCTCCGCCATTAAAATACAAATAGAAATGCAAACCGTGTGATGGAAAATGCTGGTTTGCTGCCACTATACGAGACATTTGGAGTCAAGTAGAGGCCACTGTAACGATGTTTTCCGTAGTTTTCCCCCCTCAAGAGGACACAACCTGAGCACTGCTATTCATCTTTTTTTTTTTTTAAAGGGCAGCTAAACGCGCTAGCTAGCATCCGCTTTGATGCACTCACGGTATTGCCAGACGCTCTCTGCGGTTCACCTCCCACGGCCTGCCCTCCTCTGCGAGGCTAGCAGCACATCAAGCTAGCGGTACAGAAATAAATAAATAAATAAAAAGCTACCCGGCGAGGCACAAAGAGCCCGCACACAGCCCCCCCCCTATTTACGCAGGAGCCCGGTCGATGCTTTGCACGCAGCCGCTGCGGTCTCACCTTCCTTGAACCACGACGGAAGCTTGCGAGTTCCCCCTCCCCCGCGCGCACGGACACGAAGTGGGCTTTCGCGAGCGAGCGAGCCCAGCCTGGTCCTGCTCGTCTGGAGGAGATGCCCGGTGTTCCGCTCGCCGATGTGTGAGGAGCTAGCTTTTCCCTTTCAGCCTCTCACTGCAGTGAAAGCACACACACAAAAATTCACCCCCCCCCCCCCCGACCGTAATTCACCGTGTAAGTGCGCTATATAATTAGAGTGGTTAAATGCCAGAGTGTGAAAAAATGAAGAGAAAAAAATGCGCTCATGTGTCACACACACACAAAAAATACATATCAGAGCCTAATTTGGTATTCTTATGTGGAGCCACAAAACCCGCGGGATGGGTAGATAGAACTTTACCTACCTCTGGTGGACTTTAAAACGCACTACAGGACAACACCTTCGCGCGTTTATAAACGTGTTACGGTAAGGCCCGTGAAACAGACGTGACGTCACCAAACCACGGGCCTATTGGCCGCCAAGATGAGTGGCCGCAGATAACGGACCCCAGAAATCTGTTGCCTCCGTCTAACTGACGCGTCGATGGATGACCATGTGAATGATCAAAATCGCCGGGTTTCGGTGTGACTTCAGCCACACCGGGAGACGAAACTGCCGGCCACTGATGTAGAAAGACGCTGAAGTAAGTCAGACGTTGTCTTACATAGAACACCCGCCAGTTAGCTTAGTGCTATTGAGCTACAAAAGCTAGCTGTCATCATAACATCAGCTAACTACCGACGGTTGAAAGTAACTGATTTAAAATAGATTCTTGACCGTGTTAGAGGCGTGTTGTCGGAAGTGTTTAAAAGTTACCACGTTTTAAAAAAAGCTGAAAGCAGTTATTCCTACCTGGCCGTGCGTGTCATTCATCCTAACATGCATCATAATGACAGGTGTCTAAATGTTTCTCACCACCTCTGCCTCCATCCTTTCCTCTGACGTGTCTCTAGTCACGGCGATGTCTCTGGCTCAGAGGGTTTTGCTGACCTGGGTCTTTACCCTGGTCTTCCTCATCATGTTAGTTCTGAAGTTGGACGAAAAGGTAAATGTTTTTTTTGTTTTTGTTTTTTAAACCAGTATGTTGAGCGCCTTTTACTCCCATCAGGGTGGAAAAATTGTCCATTGACTTTAAATCCTTTGTGTGCTTACTCTGTATTTGTTTGTGATCATTCCCACTTTCCTCTGAAGATGCATATCTTGTCACCAAAGCAAAAAAATAAATCATCCACACTTGTACAAATGGCAAAATAAACACAGGCCCCCTCACCTCCCTCCCCTCCCCAGGTGCAGTGGAGCTGGTTTCTCATCTTCCTCCCGGTCTGGGTATTTGATGGCATCCTCATCCTCATGCTTGCCATCAAGATGGCGGGCCGCTGCAAGCCCGGCTACGACCCGCGCAACGGCTCCCCGGACCTGCGTCTGCGCGCCTGGTACCTGACGGCCATGCTGCTCAAGCTGGGCTTCTTCCTGACGCTGTGCGCCAAGCTGGACAAGCTAGCGGACGTAAAGCTGACTTTTGTGTGCATACCACTGTGGACCATGCTACTGGGAGCGCTGGTGGAGCTGGGGATGAATATCTTCCCTGAAAGGAGGGAGGCCTGAGGAGGACGAATCATCGAAGCAGGCGCGCCCGATTTATGTTTTCAGAAAGGACTGAGGCTCGGGAAGAGGGAATCAAATTGTTGCAGCCATCAGTGTTCGTCTTTAGAACGAGAGACTTTGTGTAGGAAAAGAAATAGAAATAGAAGTGTGGTCGGACCTCGGTGGAGCCTGCTGTGAGGAGTTCAGCATCGGAGAGAGTCTGCTGTCCATTCGTTTTAATGTGTTTAAAATAGCAACAAAAATAAAGGTATACAATGGCAGTATTGTCTTTGTTAAAAGAAAAACAATTGCCAAAGGGGGATCAACTGTATGACTACTGTCAATCCAACACTGGACAAAATAATAAGATCCTCTACTGTTGGCTTTTCTTTTTAGATGTTTCATATTGTTTTCTAGTGTTTATTTTCACTGCATGTAAGCCAGCAAGCATGCTTTGTTCCTCAACTGTGGACATGAGCCTGGCAAGTACTATTTCACAAGTTATAAATTAACTTGATTGCGACCGCAGAAAGAAATTGCTTCATTTAAAATTGTTTACGACATAAAAGCATCTTGGGACAACTGGATTTTCCCACAGGCTGCCCTCCCTGCTCTGTACAAGGTGTCTTTTGTACTATGAATATAATCATGTGCTACATGAAAACTAACTTCGCTGTTGATACAAGGTTACCAGGAAAGATGTCTTGAAAAAGACCATGTTCCTTTTGTATATTAAGTTTAATTATGGGTTTAAACGTGCATCGGAATCCTTTTACTTGCTGTTTCTAATGTCATCACTTTCATATTTATGGTACGGCTGTCACCGCAATGGTAAAATTTGTTTTGTGCTATTTGATTATATGCTAGTATTTAAAATGCATTCTTGGCATTGTTTTTGCACTGTGTTGAAAGAAAAAGATGATTTGAGATGAAAAGTGTTTGATAATTAATGTACGTCTTGTAAAAAATAAATGGATTCAGTATGTTGAACAGTGGGAAGTTTTCTCAAATAGTCAAAGTATCTTCTTTTCAACATTACAACCTTGAGGTTATTTCTTTGCACGCAAATTATATTTGATACAACCCTACATGTTTAGCTAGTGGCTTTTTTGCATATAAAGAATGTGGGTTTACGGTTACTGAGCCTCAAAGAATTACAAGATGACCCAATATTAAATATCTTTTCTGCAGAAATTTTAGAGTGAAAAAGTATATTTTTCTTGAAATGTATGTGAATGCAAACTATTTTAATGCCACATTGAAACATCAACAGTAAGTTAAATAGGTTGCTTTTGACTTTGAGGAATTTTACAGCAGGACTAGATTTTCAATTGGCACTTTTACACGTGGAAGATTTTAATACTTCCCGGATTTAGTGTTTTATGGGGAGGACATTTATCCAAGACCCCATTCATTTCACAGCTTCACTATTGATTTTGCCATTTCTTCCCTCCCAAAACCTCTTCCCCAAACTGCCGGCCTCACTCCCACTCTGAAGGTCAGCTGAGCTCTGCGGGCATTCCTGCTGTGTGAGAGCGCGCCCCCCCCCAAAAGAAAGAAAAGAAAGAAGCCATTTTGAGTCGTAGTTGACCACACACACGCACGCAGTGTGTCTTTCTTCGACCACCAGAAAGCATCAAGTCGCACCACAACCTTTTCCATACGTTGAACCTTTTATTAGCTAGGCTCGTATTGAAAGTAGAAACCACACAAGTATTTCTCACAAAATACAAAACATTGTATGTACACTCCAGTGCTGACAGTTCAAAAATCACAGAAATGAAATAAAAATGGTAAATAAATTAAATAAAAACTCTGAAAACAATGCCGTCCCGTGAAAACTGGTTTTCAACCATCATTTTTCTACATTTGTACAAAAAGTAAAGAAGTTGAGCTGTTCTGGTTCAGGTTCTTTGTTTTTGAAACATCTGAAACTGGAAAGCATCCTCACCCTCCGAGAGGCCGGGACATGGGTTTGAACTCACCCGACTTACGTCTATGTGGAGAGTTTCCAGCAGCTTTAAAAACCAAATTAAGGCTTTGCTTTAATTTTCTACAGAAAACATTGACTTTGGGACTCCTAAAGCTCCCCTTGACGGATGTCATGGGACCACTTAGTAGTTCACAGTTAAGGACAGGCACTGGGAAGAATGTTGTGGGCTACATCCGCAGGCGGGCTTTACTCAAAAACGCTGATCGTAAAAATCAAAACCGTCAACATCAAAGTGAGACAGATTTGACAAACCACACATTCACCACTCTGAAGAACATTTTCATAGTTGTCGCTGAAGTGGAATTTCAATAATTTATTCTACCTTTTAAAAAGGAGGTCACTCCAGTCCCTGGCTGATAAATACAATGTAATAAACAGACAGAAACGGGGAATCAATTAAATAGATAAATAGTGCTTTGGGGGGGGGGATTCTCGACGTGTACCTTCTGTGTACGTAGCCGTTCGTCATAGAGGGCGGGGGCCTGACTGATTAACATAATAGTCTTAGGACAATCGCCACGTTGATCATCTGACATAATTATCATCTTCAATGATATGAACTGCATTTAAACAGCTGTTTAAATATATCCAGGGTTTTCTTTTTTTTCAGGGAGCTACGCTGAGTTAGCTGCATATGCGTAATAACTTAATGCTGCAGATATTGCAATATTTTACCCTGAACATTAACCTCATAAGGTAACAAAGATTCAGGATGGTTTCCAGGAGACCAATATATTCGTGGATGTGTCCTGAAAGTGATTTTTTCCCTGAGACTCTGAATTTAAACTCACCATACAATCATGAGAGTATATCTCATTAAATGAGTAGGGGGCAATAAAACATTGGGAGTGATTATAAAAAATAAATTTAAAAAAGCATGGTTCATTAGGACACTACTGGCTTTTTATCAATAGCTTTGCAATTATAATAAAAATACTGATATGGGGAAATGCATTTGTATTTATATTCAGCAGATTATTGCGGGAGCATTATTGCTCAAAATACAATATCACGGAAACATACTGCGATATACTGTATTGTTGAAGGTGTATCCAGAATGTACAGTAGAGGAAATGTAGTAATATTACATAAATTCAAAATTGTGTTGTATAATATCACAATCTCACCACAAATTCTCGGGCACAAAGTATACGCTAGAAGAAAAAAAAAAGCCACAAAAATCAAAGCGTTAGCTGCAAGTTTCACAGAAAAGTTCTCATCACGACCCTTTTCTATATAAATATCTGATAAAATAATTACTTTGTTCCTTTCTACCTCTGAAAACCCACTTCAAAAAGTTGAACCAGACAGGTTTGGCGGAGCAGGAGGCTCATTGAACATCATCTTTTTCAAGGTCACACGGGTGTAACCATACACGTCTGAAAATTAAAAACTGCCAATTAAAGCAATGGCTGCCAATATTTCTGACCCATAAAGCGTTCAGTTCAATATAAAATCAGTCCAGTCAAGAGGTCTGAGGTGAATGAAGTCCAACTCTGCTCTAAAAACAACGGTGGTTACGTCCTTTTTACATAATTGTACAACATCATGACCAAAATAAAACCTTCTACATGTACAGTCATTTGAAAACAGCATCAATACGTACAAAAAAAACATCTAAAAAATCTGATCCTGCTCTTCCTCGTGGTTCAAGGGACACGGTGGGACGGGAGGGGAAGGCTGAGGGGGGAGAGGGGGCGGAAGGGGAGGTGGTGAGGAGGAAGGAGGAAGCGGCGGGTAAGGGAAAGGCTCGGGCTGATACTGCGGTTGCGGCGGGTAAGGACCGGGGGGCTGCGGGAGGAAAGACTGAGGGGGGAGGAAGTGGTGAGGCGACGGAGGGGCCAGGTGGGGATGCTGAGGGGGGAAGAAGGTGTTGGCGTGCGGGACAAACCGGTGGTGCGGCGGTAGGTGGGGAGGGAGGGCCGGGGCGCCGGGGAGGGGCGCGCTCGCCTGGTAGTACGGCCGAGTCTGCGCGCCGCCGTACGAGTTCAGAGGTCGGGCCGGCGGTGCGGGACCACGCGGCGTGCCGTGGGGAAGGTGGGAGTGCGGCAGGAGAGGCGAGAAGGAGGGCGGGAGCAGGTGAGGGAGGCACGGGGGCGGGATGTGTTGGGGCGCATACTGCTGCATGTAGCCCCCTTGCCTGGCGGCGTCGGGCGGCGGGTGCGAGTCCGCGCCGCGGCCCCACCGCTCCTGAAGCGCTTGCCTCCATAAGTCGGCCGGCGTCTGTGCCGCGGCGGCGGCGTTGGCCCTCGGGCTCGTGAAGGCGTGCCCTCGGACACCCGGGTTCTCGCCGGGCGAGTCTCTTGCGGTGGAGGGATGCGGCGTGGAGAAGCGAGAGTCTGCCGGACGCTTGGGATCGCTCGAGGGGGGGGCGGCGGAAGGCGAAGGAGAGGCGGAGGAGGGATCAGCCGAGGTGGAGCACGGAGGAGCGACGGCGGCTGACGGCGACGAGGAAGACTTGCAGAGGGGCCATTTAGGAGCCGAAGAGGAGCACCGTGCACTGGAGGACATCCCTCTACCGCCCGGATGGTGGTGATGTTGGAGGTGCTTTGATGATGCCACTTTGGGCTTTGGGTTGTGAGGAGGAGGAGGAGGAGGGAAGGATGAAGGCAGTTCATCCTTGCAGAGCGGAGGCGATGGCAGTTCTGCTTTCACCTTTGCCAGAGGTGAACCCTGCCGTTTGAGTTTTCCTCCTTCTTTTAACCACTCCCTCTCCCCCCCTTTGTCTCTCGCGCCGCCCTTAGTAGTCGAGTCCACTGGGAGAGCGGGCGGAGAGGAGAAAGGTGGATGATGACCGCGCTCCTCCTTTTTCACAGCCGGCAACGTCCTGTTTTCTGCCACGCCAACCTCCTCACTCCTCCTCCGCTCCTTGACTTCCTTTTCGCTCTTCCCCTTTCTCCTCTCCTCGGGTTTTCTCTCCGCCTTCAGCTCAAACTGCTGCTGCTGCTCCTCCTCCTCATCCTCCTCCTCATCCTCCTCCTCATCCTCCTCCTCATCCTCCTCCTCCTTCACCCCCTCCTCCTGCTGCTGCTGCTCCCCCCCTCCACCGTGGTATTGTCTTAAGCGGACGTGCCACGCCAGGCTGCAGACAGACGACACGGTCTTGAACTGGTGGACCACGTTGCGAGGGATGAAATAGATGTCGTTGTGGCACAGGCGGATGCGGGCGTAGTGGATGCCCTCGCGACGCATCTGGTTCAGTTTGGCGTCATCCACCCACTGCACGCACTGTAAAGAGAGTGGGAAGGATGGGGGGGGGGGGGGGGGGTTTCAGATGCTTTCTCCAAACCGAAGGCTCCATCTTTTGACCCTGACATGCATTCTAAAACATATTAAAAGGTGTATTCTTCCCTGTTTAGAAAAGTAAATTCAACATTTTGAACCATGTAAGAGTGAATCCTGAATCCTTACAAATTCCATCAAAATGACTGCAGTACAATTTTGCTCCACCATGTGGCAGCATGGGCCGACTCTCTAACCTCACACTATTTCAATGTGTGTGTGTGTGTGTGTGTGTGTGTGTGTGTGTGTGTGTGTGTGTGTGTGTGTGTGTGTGTGTGTGTGTGTGTGTGCGCGCCATGTGGAAACCTGAGAGAGCGGAGGTTCGTAAAGGTCCAACTGCAGCCTTTGGACCACGTGAGGGAAATCTCCGGCATGGAAACACACAACGTCTTTGGTCACGCGAGGGGCCGAGCTGAGGGAGGAGGAAGAAGGATTACACATCTGTGGGAGAGCAAGCTGTGCAAATACTAAGTGACAGAGTGTCCATCCACACCGCTACCGTGGTCCCACAACAGCGGGACCGGGGGCAGCTCCACCGCCTACCTTTCACCGGCCCACACGGCCTTCAGCACCCCCACCGCCGCCGTGGTCTGCCGCTCGAAGCCCTGACCGATGTGATCGGCATGGGCCCGAGTCCGGTCCTCAAACAGCATCTCCCTGGGCTCGTTGGCCCGCGGCAGCGACTGCAGCAGGTTCTTCACCTCGTTGGTGGAGCTGAGAGTGAAAAAAAAAATATTAAGAAAATAAAAAAGTAAAAACACCAAAGGAGTTTCCACACAGTTCTACAGAGTTGCCCGTGTCTCGGTTTACCGCTGTGTAAACAAAGAATGAAAATAACGAAAGGTGGCCTGGTGTGGCAAAAATAAAATGCACCAGGCTCTCTTTATTCTACATAAATAAAATCAGTGTAAATCAAAGTAGCTGCTGATTCAGCTACTTATCGATCAAGTGTAACTACATTGCATCAAAGCTCACTGAAAACTAGGGCTAAAACTATTTGGTTGACAATTTCTATAATTAAATAAATGATAAAAATAAATGTGTTTGAGAAACGTAAAGGTATTGAGACCAAATGGATTTGACTACTTTTCTATATCTCATTGTAAACGGAACACTTTAAGTATGATACAAACTGAAGATAACCTTTTGAATATTAAACACCCTTCTGGTGTCCTGACTAGATAATCCACAGCACACATAAAAACACATCCCTAGTCTGTAGAAATCTATTTAACACTGATAACCGGGAAATGAAAATGAAGAATGGGGAACCGAGTGGCATCCTCGACGTGCTTTGTGTTTTCAATGACTGAAAGTAAACTGCTGGAACACAACAGCGTTTTTCTTCTTGCCTACAGACTGAGAAGCGGAAAGTAGGGGGGGGAAAAAAAGCTGTGTCGCCAAACAATAGAAGCACTGCAGTCAGCTCACTACTGGATCAGTGACTCACACTGGAGCCGCAGTCAGATTCAGACAAGAGTGTAACACACACGCGCACACACAGAGAGAGAGAGCGATTCCTTTGAAAGTGTAACAGAACAGCAGCTACACTACCAGTGTGAAACAATGAATTGTGCATTAAGAGAAAAGAACAGAGGGGAAATAAGTGGTGGAAAAGGAAGAAGGAAGCAGAAGAAACCGTAAAGAGGAACACACACCCCTCAGTGTGTTTGAGCTGACTGCAGGCTGACAGTAATGCATGTAAAACCAGGAAAGCTGGTAAGTGAAACGAAGAGATGAAAAGAAGAGCGGGTAAAGGGAGGAGTGCTGAGCGTGCACATTCACAGCAATATTTAAACGCCACAATCTCCCTCCTCCACATTTGAGGTCTTCTGGTTTTCGGCTCTGTACGTGTGTGAGTAACACAAGTGGCCAATCCGTCTCTGCACCAAGTCCCTGAGGTAGATTCCATGTGCGTTTATGGGCAAATAAAGCGGGAGGGGTAAGAAAAGGTGATGCAGATGGGGGGGGGGGGGGGGGGAGGGCATGGTTGATCGTGGTAAAAAGGAAGGACAAAGGAGAGACTGAGGGGAAAATGCTCCTTACATAAACCGCTGGAAAGGCCGTATCTGAATTCCAGACACAGAGCCACCGCCGATGTGGCATCCCAGCGTGTATGTTGCTAATGCTTAAGTCTTAATTACAGAGACAAATGTTGGTTCTTTGGTTCAGGTGAATGTAAAAAAAGAAAACCACTAATGCAATGCATGTATATTTGTAAAAATACAATATTGTGCTTTTTTTAACAAGACTACTGATAACACAAAAGAAATGCAAAATATTTTGCTTTTTTATTAGTAACTCAAAAACACTATTTTTAAAAGGTCTGGTTTTGTCCAACCAAAATTACCCAAATATATTTGGGTGAAACCAGATATAAAAAAAATGCTATTATTATTTGCTACACAAATCCTGTATCTGGCGAAACAGCAGGTTGCTGCTGCATGGCGCCCTTTCACTGTTTTTCACTGTCCGATACCAAGAAAACACGACAGAAAAAGATGTTCCCACAACATCAAACAAGTAGCTTTCCTCACACACAGCAGAAGGCTGCAGATGACGCCACGCCCTCTCCTCCAAAACGTCTTCAAAGTAGGTCTTGCACACAAATCCTCTCTAATGGCCTCGTTTAGACACCCATTTCGCGTGTGAGACAGAGCTTTCGTGTGAGCGGCAGCGACACAAATTTGCAGGGTGTAATTGCCTCAACCCGCTACAACAAAGATTCGCTGTGCCATCGCGCCCGTTTGCTTTGAGATGCGCGAGCGTGCTCTGTTCCCGTTTCCCACAATCAGTCCCCGTGGGCCTAGCGGCCCTGTAGAAAGAAAAAAAAAGGTAAACAAACAAATACGAGGGACATGTAGCCGGCGCTGACGCTCACAGAGACCAAAATCCCCGCTAATTCCATCCCGTAGCGGGGGCTTAAAGAGGATCAAAAGTGTCCGGCCGGCGCGTGCGTTTTTGGACTCACCGTCTTCTCTTAAAAGGGGACTTTGGTATATCGGCCACAGGTATCATCTGCTCTCCTGGTCGAACCCACAAGATGGGCCCGTCGTCGCTCTCCGTGGGACACATCTGCCTCAGACTGGAGAAGGTTCCCCACGGAAGAGTCCGCTGCAGACACCACAGAGGAGAAGGAGGGAATAAATAATCAAAGCAGTTAGTGCATCCCTCTCTTTGTCATTTAGCAACTCATGTTTTCTATTTATTCCTCCCAAAAGGAAAACGTATGCGCAGAAATTCCACCCCCCTCCCCCCCTTCCTCCTCCTTCTCCCCTCGGCATAACTTGTCACTCGCACCGGAGCTGCTTTAGAGCCGAGGGAGACAGGATGAGAGCCTCTTGATATGCGCATGAATATGAAGTGTCAACACTGAAGCAAAAGAGAAGGAAGGCTTTTAACTCCTGCAATGCAGGGAGATCAGACGACACACACACACACACACACACACACACACACACACACACACACACACACACACACACACACACACACACACACACACACACACACACACACACACACACACACACACACACACACACACACACACACACACACACACACACACACACACACACGACAACTCGGCGTCTCCTCTTTTTTTGTATCGAAGCGTCTTTGAACATTTGGGCCAGTTTAAGCCTCAGCCCCCCCCCCCCCCCTCCACTCACTCCCTCCTCCTGCACCGCGTCCCGGCTCACCTTCAGGAAGGGCGACTCTTCCAGCATGCCGAGGAATTCTGGGAAATAATCTCCGACCTCCTCGTCCACGGCTCCCACCAGGCTGATCTGCCTCATGGCCCCGGCTCTGTATGTCCCGTTGCTGTACGTCCTCTTCACCTGCAGCAACCGCGTGAGAAACGCAGCGTTAGACGACATGGGAACGCCACTTTGCCTCTCAGGCAGGAATTCATTTTCATTGAGGTTATTTTATCTGAATAAGCTTTAAGTTTTCAGTTTTCAGTTTGGTGAAATCACTGTGTTCTTCTTTCAGTAAAAGGAAGAGGAGGCGGTTACAAATTGGGTTTGTAACCAACGTTCAACGTGACCGTTTGAGATATACATTTAAATGAGAGTCCATTCAATCAAATATCTAAAAGAGGCCCTTTGTATTTACATTGTGTATTGATATCACAAATACTATAAACAGTTCACAGTATATCATATAAACTCAAATGAATTTAACATTTCTTTCCACAGACACAGAAGCTATTAATCACTACTGAGTGTAAGAGTGTGTGTGTTTTCACTTGATGTTTCTGCTCCACTGGCATGACTCGACAGACTGTTTGCTGCTCTTCAGTTGGCTGACTGAGCAGAGAGTGTGTGAGTGCACCCTTGGTCCTCAACGGTGTCTTTGTGTGTCGATGTGTGCACAGTACGTGCAGCATGCGGCCTGCATGCTGTACTCTTGGCCGACCAGCGTGTGTATGTGTGTGTGTGTGTGTGTGTGTGTGTGTGTGTGCGCCAGGTCCTTGGCGGCACGCCTCCAGTGAGTCACCACTTGACAGCAAGGCATAGAAAAGGCGCGCGAGAGAGGGAGAGAGAGATAGCAGAGGGAAGAGAGTGAGGATACACTGGAGGGAAGGAAAGAGGGACAGATGGAGGGAAGGGCTGAGAGAAAGTTACAGACGGTCCAGCTGTCAAAGTGAAAAGAGAAGACTGAAAGCGTGAAAAGGTGGAGAGGATGGGAATAACTCATGGGGAGCAGAGGGTAAGCAGGTGTAAATGAAGATAACACTTTTCTTTGGAATATAAAAGAGGAAGAACAGAGTATGAAACATCAGATAAGGGAAAGTCAGACAAAAAAGGAGGGAGACGGAGCCAGAGAGAGCGAAAGGGAAGAGGGCAGGTCAGACGGGATGGGGAGGTAAAATGAAGATTGTGGAAGAAATGTTTTGGAAAATGGAAATATACTAAAAAAGGGTGAAGGTGCTCTGCCACGCCCAGGTAAGTCTTTGAACAAGACCCCGACTGCCACTACAGAAGCTCCGAGGCCGATCAGGCAGGACTGCAGCTCATGGTGTGTGTGTGTGTGTGTGTGTGTCCGATGGTGTTACTTAATAAGGGAGTGTTGTTGGCCCAGTACTGTGGTTATTTATACAGGCTGGATAAGTAGTAGAGAACTATTCACACAATGTAAACAAACATTACTGATCCCATTAAATATATATATTTTAAATATGACCAAGATGCCAGATGAGAATCAAGTATCTGCGCTTCCTAGTGGAAAAATCAGTGATGTCGAGCAGCGGCCTTTGCATTGTTTGGATCCACGTCAGAAAATGTACCTGTTTTTAATACTAAGTGGGGACACCAACTTAGCGTGTCAAAAAATACATACACATGCCTGATGCATTTTCCCAGAGCCCAAAGCGGCATCCAGGTCGTTTTATTGAAATACAAACAATTCACAAGGTGGAGCAAACTAAAACTTTTGTGGTGTATAAGTTTCAATATTGTTCCTGCATATCTACCTGCAAACTTTCATGCATCAAATACCTGCTTAGTGGTACCTGCCTGATTTATGAGGATTGAAGTAAACGAAGCGGGTTGAGCTGCGTGGTGCGTTTGCTCACTTCATTCCACTGCATCCGTGCCACTCAGACGCTGCCGATTAAGGGCTCGAAATACTCTCGACACGCACAATACATCACAACTTTAAATGGTCTCACCGAGTCAACGACCTAGACTCTGAGTTCAAGGGTTCAAACGCGTGAGTGCGTGTGTTTTGTTGGTGCACAATTTTTCATTTAATTTCTAAACTTTAACTCTTATTCCTTATTTTTTTTAACTAAGCCATAGCTTGAGATTACTAACCCATAGCATTATCTTATCTTGTTGTCCAATGTCTAAATGTCTCTTATGCACCAACCGCCAAGTCAAACTCTGACATATTATGGCAATAAATGTTTCCTGATTCTGATTCTGATCCCGATTCTGTTGGGCGTGTGTTTACACGGCGCGTAATTAAACGGCTGAATAGCTGCAGTCTTGTTAGTGTCTCACTATCAGAGCAGAGGTATTAAATGAGGCAAAAACACCACTGCACAAACGCAAAATGCGATTTAACGAGTTAACAGGAAAACAAGAGGTATCGTCAACAAAAAGGATCGGAACGTATTGTTTATTTCTATTATGTACTGCACCTCATTTGGGATTCAAGGTCCGAAAATCCATGAGATTAAAAAAAAGCAGACATCGTTATGCATAATCATCCGTCTCTCCACTCTTTGGCTAAAAGCAATTTGTCTCACCACCCGGCTGCTTCCCACTTCTCCTTCATTAGCTCCGGGTGGAGCTCTATTAGGTGGAGCTTCTCTTTCCCAGTCTTCGGTGGTGGTGCCACTGTACCCACTTGTTGAATTCTGAACAAGAGCCCCACCCCCTTCCCGTCAACACACATCACATGTGACAACATAGCTCGGCACCTACTGACCTCACTACGACCTTTCTATGTTCGCCTCTCTCTCCCAGCTGTGTGTGTGTGTGTGTGTGTGTGTGTGTGTGTGTGTGTGTGTGTGTGTCTTTCAAAATCTGTATGTCCATTCAGTCTCCAAGTACTCTGTATATCGCTGTGCCTGTTTGGGGCCTTTTCTACCACAAACACAAATTATCTTCTCATCTATATAACAAAAACTTGAAATGAATTTTTCCAAAGAATTATACACTAATGCGTGTAATATGTTTCGTTATAAATTGGTTAAATTCGTTGTCCCTAAAGATGCCGTCTGTCAGCTAGATCACAGGCCATTGTCGGCAATGCTCTTTGAGGATAAACATAAGCACAATGCGAGCGCAGATTGATATAAAATTAAAACCGCAGGCTGCTCTGCGGCCTCGTCTTAATCTGACGTCATTAAAAAATAATTACTCAGTGACTAAACCGGAAAGACCAAATTACCTCGCTGTGGAGCTGCACTCGCCCCGAGAACAGGAGTGCTGTAATCTTCTATGATCTTCAGCACCACAGAGAAAGAAAAAAAAAATCCTCGAGTCAGGTCCTGAATACAAAGCACTCGCACGCAGCCCGAGCGACTCGCATTCTGAACACACGGCTCATTATCGAGCGCCTGTTTCACTCGCACTGGAACAAGCAAAACTTTACAAGAGGCGGAGTGTGCATGTAAAATAAGAATATTGCAGGCTGTTGCAATGTTTCCAAATACTCTTTTCCTCGAGCGCGCACACACACACACACACACACACACACAACGGAGCAGAAACAACAAGGAAAATAGGAAAAAAAGAGGGAGAATAGCAGAGGAGAAAGGAAGGCGATGGAGAGATCGTTAATCTGTCCGTGTACCTGTGCTGTGTTTACATCACAGAGCATGCTCACATCTGTTAGAGCGTGTGTTGGTGTGTAGACTGTATGCCTTTCTCCCAAGGTCACTGCTGAGAGCGAGGAGGGAAGGAGGGTTGGGGGGGGGAATTAACAAGACCAGTGGACGATGACGTTAGCTGTGTAAGGAACACTACTCTTAAAGGGACAGCACGGGACACAGGTTTAGCCCGGGGAGGATTTAGGTGTGTGTCTCATTCATTATTTAGGCTTCTTTGAGGCGGTTACATGCAGACATCCATGAGAGCTGGCATGGACGTCAAACTAACAAGATAACGTTTTATAGGAGGTGTGATGCGACAAAGGGCTTTTCATTAGGGATCTATAGACGGGAGGCAGCTCTAAATGAAGAGGTCCAAAGAGACAATCCAGACATTGCCGACAATAACCACAGACTCTGGGTTTTCCCAGTTGTCCTCAAAAGGTTGTAAAGCGTGCAGATGAGTGGGAAAGACACGTGCATGCTTTTAGAAAGGTGATTTTTCTTTGGAGAGGAGCAGTCGCCTCTCGAATTAGAAACTTCATTTCCAACTGAGAAATTAAACACTTCAGTTCTTATTTTCGTCCCACATCTTACTTTCTACTTTCTCTCTTAGCAGTGAGATTACACAGCGCCAATGTGCACGGCACACGGCTCCGCCGCCATTGCTCATTCTGACATTTACCCGAAGAAATCAGACATCTGTATGAATGCCGCGTGCTGCTTAATGCGGGACAGATTGAGGCAGATGCACGGGCACCGTATGGCCTCGGCAACGCAACCGCTCAGCCGCACGCAGCCGGAGTCACATGTCCTGTGTGGGAGGTTGTGGCTGACTGACCTGAGAGTAGAAATTAGCCATGGTGGTGGTTTCTATGTCCTTCTTGGCCAGGATCTCCATTTTGACCGGAGCCGAGGGGAACTTGGTCGAGAAGTAGTCCAAGAAGTCCGGCAAGTATCCGGCTTCCCCGTGGACGATGCCCATGACGTAATGAGCGGCCTAAAAGAACAAAACATTAAAACAATTAACACTGAACTGAGAACCCCTTTACCCCCACAGAGGGATATGTCCGCCCGCACCTGGGATGAGTCCTCGCTGAATGCCAGCGTGACAAACTCCTGGGCGAACCTCTGCCTCTGGCTGGCGGAGAGCGAGGCGAGCTGGGACGTGTAGGCGTGGGCCACCAGGGCGCCTCCGTTGGGCTGCTTCTCGATGTGGATGTACGGGGCAAACTCCAGGCCCGCCACGCCGGGCCCGGCGCACCGCGCCCGGTGCTTGGCGCAGGGAGGGTGCGGGAAGTCGGGGGCGTCGACGGGCGGGGAGTTGAGGAGGGCTTTGGGGGCGAGAGGAGGGGAGGAAGGGAAGAGAGGTGCGGTTCTGTTGTTGGGCGGAGGGTAAACCGGTAAAGGCGACTTGAAGGGAGACAGAGAGGGGTCGTGAGAGGCATCAGAGGAGGGAGGTGGCGAGGACGGAGGGAGGAGAAGCAGGCCGGCACAAACGGTCTGGCTGGAGCGGTGGTACATCTTCACCCGTTTGTGCTTCTCCCCCTCTTTGTGCTTCTTCTTCTTTTTCTTCTTCACTTTTTTGATTTGCAGCTCCTCGGAGTTGATCTTCGCTTTCTCCTTCGCATCTGGACAGAGAACGAGAGAGATGACAGTATTACTTATTAGGAAGTCACAAGCTCGGCTCTTTTCCTTCCTTCACAGAATCAAGTCTTCAGAAAAAGCTTCTGTATAAATAAGGAGAAGAGAATAAGGTAACCTGCTAATGAAGCGCAGGTAACGCTCACTGTGTGAGACTCTCACCCGGATTGTTTATGTGATGAAAAACAAATCTTGATAACTCCCCATTTAAGCTAAAATAATGAGCCTTAACTATTTCAGTGAAGGCAGATGACTCGTGGCGTCTCCCAGATGGCGCGCGTCTCCTGGGGAGCGTGCGGGAAAATAAACCGGAGAGCGCCGACGTGGCATCCCTCAGGAACAGCGGATATGAATGAGCCAGGAAATACGCGTTGGAGTGACACATCTGAACAGAGATAGCTCCGTGCACGATGGACCGACTCCTGGAAGCCTGAGGCGGGACAGAGCGGAGAGCGCTAATTTATGCACAGCCGTTGTGTGTTTGTGTGTCTAAGCTGTTCACATCGCTTCGGAAAAAGTGTCGCTAGCTGATTCATTCTTGGCAAGGAGCGGTTGTGTAAACAAGGGGACATGGAGACGGTTACAGTATATGAGTGCGTGTGCATGCGCGTCGCTTTGATAGCTGCTGCCTCAGCACAATTCCACCATAGGCTACCATCACACACACACACACACACACACACACAGACACAGACATCCCTTGAGTCTAGTTGGTACCACACACACGTTCACCGCCAGATAAGGCAGGAGTCAAAGACAATGAAAAGGAGCTGAATGAGAGCGAGTGAGCAATAAATAGGAGAAGAGCAAGGAGGCATTTGCAGTACAAAACCTACGCTACTAATCAAAAAGCTCTCACACACACACACACACACACACACAGGTATAGTGAGGGTGATATGAAATGTAATAAACAGATAAAAGTGTCACAGCTTCGAATGTAGATACTGATAATTAAAAAAATGTAATGAAAATATCATTCAAAACGCAGATCAGATTACAATGTTCTGCTCTGAAACACAAACCAAAACGCACAATAAGGGTAAAAAAAAAAAAAGAATACCAACGCTGTACAAGTTTAATAAAGCAACTACTTAGTGGTCCTGACTCAGTTACACATTGAGAGTTTCCTGCAGAGAAAAGCCTCCACAGTGACGCACTTATGTTGTGTAGGACTCACACAGCTTGCACAACCACTCTGTGGGCAGCTGGTGTGGCTTTGGAATATATTTGACATTATCTGATCATATGTGTTACGCGATGAAAAGCAGGGCTGCAAACAAACAATCATTGAATTGAATTGAATCAGCCGATTGTTATGTTCATAATATTTTGGTAAAAAACACTTGTTAATCATGTCTTTTAACAAATAAGAAAGACCTTAAATGAGTCTCAAGAGAAATAAATGTCCACAATTAGGGATGATTTTCCCATCTGGTAATTAAAAACAAACATCCTCCCAATGTGTACAAAGTGGGATTTCCCGCTCACCCAAACACACAAACAGACGGGAGCGTGCGAGACGGTCACAGACCTTTTGAGTTCACATGACTTGCCAACACACAGCTGAAGAGGGAGAGAAGCCCCTCTCTCTCTCTCTCCCCCCCTCCCCCTCTCTCTCCCCCCCCCCCCCTCTCTCTGTCTCTCACGGACTACGTATCAGACTTTTCCCTCCCCGACTCGGAGCCTCTTCCCATCGCGTATCCCAGAGCGTCTCTTCTTTTAAGTGAAGTTCTTAAAATGTTTAAATGTCCGGCCACTGTAAAATATTTGGCACAACCCACTATTTTAAGAGAGATGAATTGCCAAAAATATTTATGTGAAGTGTTGTAAAATTGATTGAACTATCTAGCACAAAGCAACATTGGAATGACGATTAGCCGATGAGCTTCCCGGCTCCTGTGTGTTATCTATTGGTCTCGTGGTCTCCGACAGCCAGTACTCTCAAACAATAACGTGTTATGACCAATATTACCTCTCGTGGTAGGAGTGAGAGGTTTTGGGGGTTAATTTAAGACTTAAATTAACATACCTTTATGGCTTTATTTGAAGGATCAAATGCTCATAAATTATCCAAAGACACTCAACACCTGTGATAGAGCCCACGTCTACATACATTGTTATCCAATTTAGGGGAGTCCTATATATGAAATTAAATTAACAATCTTGATTTATTGACCAAATACTCTTCAGTTTGTGGAGCAAAAGGTTCAACTGAATTCATCGCTTTGTTCAGCATTGATGGGGTGTGTGTGTGTGTGTGTGTGTGTGTGTGTGTGTGTGTGTGTGTGTGTGTGTGTGTGTGTGCGTGCGCTCTCCCTCAGACCTTTAATCTGCGGCTTGACTTCTCCGTTCTCCCTTTTGATGTCGTTTATCGTCTTGTGCTTCTTCTCCTTGTCTTTCTCCCCGCCTTGGACCTTCTCCCTGTCGCAGTGCTCTGTGGAAGCAGAGACGATTCAGGTCCAGTTAAAAAAAAAACACTTCAGCGCTGGCACCCAATTTTCACAGATTACCTGATGCAAGTAAATGATGACATTTTATTTCCTTTCCCGGTTTTTCTCCACGTGTTGAAGGAGTATCACAGATAAAGGAACTTGGATGGTGCTTTAATGTTGCACTTGCCCCAAAGTGCTCTGAATTACAGCGTTAAATAAGAAGATATATATACACAAAATAAAACACACCCCCACTGGAGGGTATGTCCATGCGTAGCTGCGTCGGTCACTGAGCTTAGAAAACGGCACCTTTCTTAAAATATCGTTCAATTGATGAAATGCATTTTCTTTACATCTCCTTTGATTCATTATTTTCCTTTATAGCCACATCAAAAAGAAAAATACTCCATTATTTTTTTTCGCCAATTTTCTCTCTTTTTGTTCCCAAAGAACTTTTTTCTTTGAACTCAGCCGGATCCGTCTTTAAAAAGGAAGCTGTGTGTTCAGAGTGGTCGCTCTCGTGTGAACGTGGGGAGAGGGAACACAGTGGGGTTGGATTCGCCGTTTGCAGGATCAAAAGGCTTTAAAAAAAAAAAAAAAAAAAGGGCTCTAGGAAAAGTACGAGAGTCGAGGTAAATCGATACTCTTTTCAATGATTACATTCAAACAAAAGCCTAGTTTTCCATCGCTGCTTAAAATGCGCGTCGTGATTATCCTCAAACCTCGTGGCTAACAGGAGGAACGCCAAGAAATGAAAACACTTTCAAGAGCGGCGCAGAGCAAACGCCGGTAAAATGACACTAAACACAGCCCTCTCAAAACGCTGATTTACGGCCACAGTGAAGCTTTCTATGGAGGAGGTCTCACTCAGATCGATCGCCAGGTCTAAAAACATCTCATCCCACGCCAACATTCAGGAACTTTTTTGAGGCAATGGGGGGGGGGGGGGGGGGGGGGGGAGATGTTTATAGCAGCATGACAGAAGAGACAGTCAGTCATCTTCTAGACTGCTCATCCTTAGAGGGTCGAGAGAGGTGGGGGCTCCACTGCTCCTTTGTCTTTCTGAAGGGGAAACGCGGTTCTGAAGATAACGAGAGAGAAAGAGCTTTGAACTTTTAGTCGTGCTCCAATCTCCAGTTATCAAAATGAACTCGATTTATATAATGAATTACATTTAACCGGTTTTACCCTGGAACGGCCCAGTGTTTGAAGCTGTAGCCCAGACGCTGCGTCTGCAAAATGACCCCGGCTCTTGGCGAGTGCCTGCTGGGATACGCGACGGCCCGAACAGGATAACGTGATCAAAAGAATTGATTAAATATCTCCATAAATATGCAAGCAGTATCGTTAAATCACCCAAAGGTTCCAACGCCCTTTCATACTGTCAACGTAACATCTTATCATTTTCTACGCCTTTGATTTCATTATACGACGTTATGCTTTGTGAAGCTCAATGAACAGAAAGAAACAAGCTTATTCTGACAGGATTCGTCATCACCGCGTGATCCACCGTGCACAAAACAGCGTTAACCCGCACGTCCTCGCTGCAGTGAGGTCCCTCCCTGAGGCGTGTTGTTGCACAGTGAAAGGGACAGGAACTAGGTTTAAAAAAAAATTATGAAAAAACACCACAACAGGCTGACCCAGGCTGTGGGGGGGGGGGGGGGGGGGGGGGGAGCCTTCTACTCCAGATGGTCAGTGTATCTGGTAATAAAAAACACAACTCAATAATTAAAACAACATAAAGAGCCTTTTTACTCAGTGCAATCTGCTACAAACGTTCCAGGGTATCTGAATCTAAATGTCAGAGGAAAACCTTCAGGAAAACAGAGATTGGTTAAAACGATAATATCAGACCGCATGTAAATACACAGGTGAGCTCCGTGTCTCAGCAGGGATTAAACCTGTAATCTTTGAGTTAAACTATTTATCTCCCGCCAAATCAACGTGCCTAATGCAGTAATGTCTCCTTGTTCACCGTACTTGGACCAAAAGGTCTTTTATTAGAAAACACGTTCACTATCAAAACTGTGGTGTCGTTTTGTCCAGCATCCCCTTAACCAGCCGCCGGGGTCCGTCCCAGTCGAGCAAGAGGACCGACCCACCGGGACGGGCTTTTAAACGAGGAGGTGCAGCTCAGAACGGAGCCTTTTAATCCTCGAGACACTTGGGATTAATGTGCGACTTTCAGCAGCACTCGGCTCCGCATTCACATATTTTCTCATCTTGAAATGTGAAGCTCACTCACTCGAATTACAGCTTTGATGCTGACGGCTCGCTGCAGCAATTAAAGGTTTGGGGTTTTGCTCAAGGGAACCTCGGTGGGGCTGAATTACACATTCTTACTTGAGGCTGCGCCTGAGCTTTATATTAAACATGCTCGCTTACAGCAGTTTGAAAATGATCATAAAGAGTAACAAAATCCCCCTGATTGACTTTTACTCTAATGATCACTAAATCAAAGGATGCACTATTTACAAAATAGGTAAAAGAAACCGCATATTAACATTGTTTTTCAAATACCCACTTTTGTGTGTCAGATTCTGTTTAACCCCCTATAAAGAGTGCATGCACATCCCCCACGAGATGGTGTTTGTGATGTGATGGAGCTACAGGCAGACGACGCGTCTCGCCCTGGTGTCCACACAGACTGCAGTGTCCGCTCAAAGCTGGTCATGACCTCTGGAACGAGTGGAAAAGGGTGACATCATGCGCACACACACACACACACAAACAGGCGTGCAACTCACTACAGCTGGTGTTCAAACACTTGCACACGAATATTTACACACCGCAAATATAGATTTTTTTTTTTAAAACTCGATTGGCTTGCCTATCGAAACTGAAAAAGGGAAATCTGAGGCCTGCAAATGAAACAATGATACAGAAGAGAACGAGCAGTGTGACTCCGAGTGAATTGTGTGATGATACAAAAAATAAATCTGACCTTATTTGTTATGAATTATTCAAATTAAATTAAATTGTATTAGTAATCTGGTGTAAACTCCGTATATGATGCCACATGTTTGTTGACCATAAGGACAAATATATGTAACACGGGCGCGCACACACACACACACACACACACACACACACACACACACACACATTACTTAATTAATACAAATTAAAAATATTCATTTTTACTCTTTTTCCAATAATTACACGTTCTTTTTCCAAAATTGGATGTTTCGATGAACACAACCGCGCCGTGCCTGTTGAGCCGAAGGACCGGTGTCACCCCGGGGTGACAGAGGGGGGCGTGGCGCTCTACCAAAACAACGCTCACCCTCTAATGGCGGCCCGGCTGTCACAACGAAATGACAGCAGCGTGCCACGGGAGGAAATACACAAATCACACATCCACGCCGCACAAAAACCCGAACCGTTTAACACATCGTAGTCGTGGTTTCTAGATAGACTTTTTTTTTTTTTTTTTTTGCAGAAACGACCCAACTGTGTAACGGGGCGGCAGCAGCTGGCGCGCGAACTAAGATATTAAAACAAATTAAACCGCACAACTCAAACTTTATGAACTCCGCTTCAAGTACACGTCTTTTTAAAAACACACACACCTTTGGGTGGCAACACCTTGTCCCCGTTCTCTCTCTTCCCGGCAGAAGTGTTGTTAATCCTGCCGATGTCGTTTTGGTTGTTGTTGTTGCGAACATTCCTCCCCGGCGCGGAGGTCACCAGCACTTTATGTTTCTTCTTCTCCTCCCCGCCTCCTTTGCCCTTTTCCCGCGGTTTGTCTTTGCCCGTCTGCTGCCGGGGTTTGGAGGAGGAGGAGGAGGAGGAAGGCGCCTTGTGGAGGAAGAAATCGCTCCGTTTTAAGACTTTATTCGTCGGCTGTTGGGATCCCCCGGTGGCGGGCACCGGAGGCCCGCTTCCGCCGCCGCCGCTCGCCGTGACCGGGCCGAAGCTCCAGGCGTAACTCCGCTGCTTCCCCGGCTGCTGGAGTCTCTCCGCGCCGCTACCGTCGCCTCCCACTGCGCCTTCCCTGCGCAGTTTCTTGGGCTTGACGCTCCTCTCCTCGACTCGGACCTTCTTGGGCGGCGGTGCGTGGAATTCGCGGGAAACCTGCGAGCGGTTGTCGGGGGCTCCTTTCGCCTCGTTCGGCTTGACCTGCGGGCTTTTGGTCGCGGGGGCGACCGCGGGGGCTCCCGCGGTAGCATGTCCGTCGGGGTGAGCGGAGCCCAGCGAGTCAGCCATCTTGAGGCTTCTCTCTGTTTACTCGCTTCCCCCTACGGCCGCCGCTGCTGTTTTTTTTTTTTTTTTTTTAGCGCGACGAGCAAGGAGGCAGTGAAGGGGCAGGGCTTAATTTGATTGACAGGCAGTTAGGAAAAGAGGCGGGGTTGAATGACAGGCATAGAGAGAAAAAAATAAATAGGTAGGATTTATGGTATTTTGAGACTTCAAGTAAGGTAAATGAAAATAATCGTGAGGAACACAACCCTAGATAAAAAGTACACGGGTTTATTGTAATATTTCCATCAAATGGATAAATGGGTCCTTCATTTTAAGATTGTCACTCTCAAACCATTGAACACATCATTCATTACACATCACTATGGATCCTACGGAGCTCTAATTTATTGACAAGAAAACATTTTCCTTCACTCAGACCGAAACGGTCACCACAAGGCCAGTCAGTGAGTGACACCCGACGACGTGAATACTAAAGGTGATGATGAGCGGTATGCAAGCAGCCGGTTGTGAAGTTACAACTAGTCATAAACACCGAGACAAGATTATTGTAGGATGCTATTGTGCGGCCTGTGTGAATAGTAACCATCTGGAAGAACAGCAAGAAGTTATTTTGTGCATCATATAGTTGCAGCATATATGACTCATACACCTAAAAATATATATTATATTTTCTAGGCTTTTTAGGACTACGCTTTTCAGTTCCTTTTGATAGCAGTGCAGCCTCCCGCTACGGCTCAGAATTACACTCAACACTCATTGGCTATATTTATAAGTCATTACATAATATGTTGAACTGCTCCATGGGGAAAACTGAGGTGACCCAGTTAAAATAGCAACCTGGCTTAATTCATCAGTGGGAGTGGTGAGGCTTGTGGAACAGAAGTACTGGTTTCCCTCCTCGTAACACAAAATACGTTTACTCTTATTGACCACAATGGGTGTGAAGTGTAATTTGAATAATTCATATCTTTGTTATAAAGTCATATATCCGATGGAATATGTATTTTTTATATTTCTTTTGTTTGACGCTTTCACCAAAGTCCCAAGTGACATGTCTTTCCATTAGAGCCAAACATCAATAAAAGGGATTTCCGTGTACATTCACTCACTGCAAATAAATAGTCAATATCTATACTTTAATTCAAACATAACTGGAAGGGAGGTTTGTAGATCTGCAGCAGGTGTTTTTTGTAATTAACGACCATTAACGAGCACCCCCCCCCCTCCATTACACACACACTGAGTATTGTAATAAAACCTCAAATTGATCTGAAATGATAACCTTTCTATCCAAAGCAAAACATTAATAATTGCATCACGCCTTCCCACCTGCTGTGCCTTCACGTGTGTGTCGTGTGGCTGCAAATGGGACGCACGCACAATGATTGACATCAGATTATACGCACGTAGCTATCAGCACGTAAAGACGGACTAAAATGACTTCATTCCTTGTGGCTTCAGAGACAAGTCAATGTGCTTAGCCAGTTATTAGCTGATCTATATTGTGAGTAAAAGCGGTCTGCACACATCCACAGACTTTTTTTAAAATTCATATAAAAAACAAAGAGGCATGTTTTTTCTTAATGTTCATCTTTACTGATTGATCTCTGCAACATACAAACATTTGTGTGTTTATGTTTATGTGTGTAAGGAAGGGCACGAGGCGTGTGTGTGTGTGTACTGAGGGGAGTGGAGTTGGGGGGAGCGAGGAGGAGGAGGAGGAGGAGGCGGGCTCTCACTTAAAAGGCACAGGTGGGCTGTTTCTCAGAGATCGAGGCTAGCGTGCACGTGAAGGGGCCAGGTAGGTAGAGGGGCAGGTGGGAGGTAAACGGAAAGAAGAAAAAAAATGTGGCGTTGGAAAATCATTTCAAAGTCTGGTTTTGGTTTTCTCAGTGTGTCCCTTTAACAGTGTAATTCAGCGTATTTAGTTCATCTGACCCAGTGCCGAGTGAGGGATGGAACTGTTGGAACTGATAGGCGTGTTGAAAAAGGAAAGCAGAGAGGGTTTGTGGGACGGGATGAAAGAGAGAAAACGGCAAGGTGGAGGAAGGCGGGCGAAGCGGAAAAAAGAAAGATGCTCCTCAACCAGAACAGGAGATTCATTTCTGATTCAAATTCTGCATTAAAGAGCTGAAAAAAAAATCCAAAAAGTGTAAAAGAAGGAAAAAAAGGTGGAGAAAGTGAGAAAAAAAGTGGGACTTGGGCCGGAGAGCGGTGGACTTGAGACGCAACAAACAACCGTGTATACAAAAATAACTTTAAAAATATCATTTACAAAAAAATGACCATTATTATTATCATCATCACCATTAATATTATTATTACAATCTTATTCGAAGCGGTGTAGCTATCTTAGAGGGTTGGGTGGCAGTCGATGCTTTTCTCCTGCCAACTAATTAAAACTACATTTTAAATATTTTTAAGCATAAACTCCAAACATAAGGCATAAAAACAAACCTCAGATATTTGCCAGAAGCAAACAAACAAAAACGGGCGGCAGAATAATTTACAGATTGAAGGAAAACACTGCGTAGGGGAGGAATCATCATCATGCACGGACTTTCTTACATCTTCTGTTAATAGGAATATCTAAGAGAGAACAGAAATGTATACTGAAAATTCCCTGTACAGACTTTTTTTTCATCTTTATAAAACAATGCATATATACTGTATAGTCAGGGTCGCTAATGAAGCAGAGAATGAGGAGGAAACAGGAGTCCTGTGTCCCTGTTATCATCGTCTCACATATACAGAAGCGGATAAAGTGTGATTTTAATTTTTATTTGGCCCTCAGATGAAAATCCATACAAGTCTGATTTGAAGAGAACTTGTTTTCAACGGGAAACCACACTTTATATTAATCTGTCGAGTCCCATAAGAGTTTTAGTCTACTCTGAAACGCAGGAGATTTACTGTGAGTAAACCGGCTGCTAAAAATAAACAAGATAATTTACTTGCATGGTGGATCAATCAACGGGAGGAGAATGAAAACAGAAAAAAACAGGAAGGGGAAAAACAAACTAAACAAAAAAAAAACGTTAGAGGACAAAAAAAAAATTAACAGGAAATATATGAGTCCCATGTAGCAACCAGGAACTGCCCCATAGACACAGAAGAATGCGGCGGTGAGATTGTCTGTCCCTTCTGAGAGGCAGAATAAGGCGGGCTCATGTTCACACCAGAGAGCCAGAGCAGGCGAGATGAGTTTGGCCGTTACCATTTGTGTTTTAAGCTCATCTACAGGACGTCCGGTCTGGAAAAAGCAGAATTTTTGGACGTGCGGTTTCAATTCCTGCCTTAAATCTTTGAGGATACAGACGTCAAACATGTCTTTGCTTTTCTTCTAACTGCTTTTTGCTTTTTATTATGACCATTTAAGAAGGGAATATCTGTCTTTGGTTCAACTTTTTGCAAATCATAGCATCAGCTCGTGCATACGAGGACCAGAGAATCAGCACTTAAACATTTAAACTAAAACAGTTTGACATCTGTCCGCCGACCCACACTTCCACAGCTCACCCACTAATGCTTTGCGTGTTATTTTTTTTCATCAGTGCAAAAACCGAGGTGTAGTCCAGACGCTAAGCAGCTTCTGACTCCTGCTGCGCATACAGACACGAGAGTGGGATAGAACTTCAACAAACCCTTAGCAGTTCATTCCCCAAATATCGTTAACAATTTTGAGAACAGTCAGTTTAAAAAAAAAAAAAAAAAAAGCAGCCGGCCGACTGCTGCAATGACCAAGATACGTCCATCTAGGACTGTGGTAAACTGAGGTCAGCGTAGAAATATCAAGTAGTCTGAAGTCGCTGCAGACAAGCAGGAATAACTCCTACAGGAAACCGGTTAATGGTTGTTAACATTCAGCTTTAGGGCTCCTGCCTCCATGCTGGTCCTTCGTAATGTAGCACCAGCACAGAGAGGCAGGGAGGGAGAGAGCATCCTGGAGACCTGTACATACCCTACGGGCAAAGGTTGCATCATGGGTAACAGATTATCTTTGCTTTCTTTGAAGATTGTTGTTTGTTCAGAGAAAGGAAGCAGACACCTAATGGGGGTTCAGTTAAGCCCCAGGAATCATCTTCCTACAGTAGCTTTTCTGATTCAAGACAATTCCCGATTTATGATGAAAAATAAAAAAAAAAGATAAATATCTTAAACATGTCGTGCCTGCATCTCTCTTCATTTAACAGATTTACATGGCACGTCTGAAGCAAGAGAGAATGCATGTGTTTGTTTAGCAAATTTCACCGGAAAACAGGAATTTTTCTTTAACCACTAAACAGGAATCCAGCGTCGGGAGAAGAGAAAACCAACAACAGCGAGCTGAGCAGGAAAACGCGCACATGCCACATGACCAGTAAGTGTTCATCTGCTTTGCACAGTCACTTTGAAGGAAGGACTGAGGAGGAGCAGGAGGTGGAGGAGGTATCGCACAGAGTTACACAGAAAGCGTTTCTGGGTAAAATTGTGCCGTCTGCCTGCGTGGCATCCATCAACTAGGGTTTCTTTTTTTTTTTTTTTCTTGGACCAGCCAGGTGAGATCGGTAGGGTCCGATCTCTCGACAGGGGAGGACCCTGCAGATGGACGGTCCCCATCATGTCCACTCCAGAGGGGGTTCCCGGGGGCCTTTGGGCTGAATGCCGCGGTTACCGAACCCTGCCAGGAGACGGACAAGGACTGCTTAGCTGGGTTTGTTTAAGCCGTAAAAAGGCCAGAGCCAATGCGAGAGCAACGCCACAAATTACAATGAAAGCGACTTTGACCATGTTAATGAATAAATAACCACTTGTGCAAATGATATCTTTGGATAAAAAGTAGAGACCTGACACACAGTCACAAGGGTGGAGGTAGATTCATGTAAAAGGTGGCCAGACTGCAGACTTACCCACCCAGGTCAGCCTTGTTGTTTGTGGTGCCAGCGGATGCAGGATCAGCTGGAGACGTCTTCTTAACGCACTCAGACACGCCTGCACACAAAGGAGCGGGGTGGAAGCATTGTGTGAATATAATAATAAGTACTCTGCGCTAAGTGCTGTGTCACAGCAGTGGAATACAGTTTGGACTGGAAATACTAAATGGCAGATAAATAAAAGTGTTACAACTACTCACAACTCATTTCCTAATTATGTTTTACGTATTACTGTGACATGTTCTCGCATGAATCGAAACACGTGGGCCTCGAGGCCCCAATTGAGTGGCACCTCCAATGCCAAAAAGCAACGTGTGATATATTCGTTCATGGTAATTTAAGGCCGTCAATCAGCAGCAACATAAATTCAAGCATACCCCTTTTGTATTCGTTATGAATGCTCAGAGTTACAAACAAATCATTACAGTATTCAAGTCCAACAGCTTGTTCCGATTATTCCGTCTATGTCGCAGAGACACACTGAAACTACCGGAGCGATAAATTGGCAGCCACCATCATCGCAGTGTTTTATCTTTTCTGTGGTTCCTCCACTCTATTTTCTCATTCCGTCTCCCTCTCGGGCCTTTTGACAAACGGCGTGTTATCGTGGACCGGCTGATTTGTAAAAAAAATAAAATAAAAAAAAGACACCAACGGTCCGTCTGACAGGGAGCGTGCACGCAGACGGGCAGCGGCGAGCTCCGTACCTTTGTGTGAAGCGCCCCATTCGGCCGAGGCCAACGGCTTCCCTTCCAGGTGGTCTAACGGAGAGAGAGCGACACAAAGAAAGAGTGAGTTTCACAGGGAGAATGAACAGCTTCGCCTTGACACACACACACATAAAACACACACAGAGTTCCTGCCAACGGGTGGCCCCTAGTGTTGGGAACCGGTAAAGCCTCTCACTGCAGGAACGGGCTCCCTTGAGACTGCGGCCGTCCGCTTTCAAACATCGCGAGGCGCCGGCGGAGAGGAAATCACACGCCGCCCCCCCCAGGCGCTCTGCGCCGTGAGCACCGAACGGCGGCCGCTGCCGACGGCGTCACTCACACTACCAGCCATTCGATTGGAAATGAGACCGGTCTCAAGTCACGGAGCCTCATGTGTCCATCGGTGTGCGTCCGCCTCCTTTGAGAAGCCGTGAGGCCGCTGCAGTGGAAACACACCTGGGAACCCATGCAAAAATAAAAACGCACCTGTGGCCAGCAGGAAGGACTCGGGGGTTCTCGCGGGGAGGGGGGGAGGGGAGTCGTCGCTGTCCCAGCAGTCTGGGGTTTAAGAAAAGGTCAGAGGTCAAATGAGAAGCAACGTCTATGACTCTCCGGGAAAAAAAGGGAGGCAAGCGATCGGCATTCAAAAATAAATGGAGAAAAGCTTCAAACTGGTCTTCGCTCCATTTCTCTAATATTAGATTTCTAGAAAACAAAAAGGATGATAATGATCTGTTAAATCACCTTGTAAAGCAATTATAACAAATAAATTAGATATCTGTATTCTGTCTGTATATATTATTTAATTTATATTATCTATATTTTATTATATTTTCAAGAACATTCCATTGAAACAAGTTTGAAAAGCAGTTAAATGTTAAATATATTTGAACCATTATAATTTATTGTTCTCAACATAACTTATTTATTTCTTTGCCAACTCCATATTATGAATATATGTTCCTGCTGAATTTTCCAGAAAAGCGTGAATACATTTGATCATCCTTTTTTAAAAATTGGTTGTAAACAATTAGTGATTCAATCTGTAACAGCAAGAATCAGATGAACAAATGCCAAATACTGAGAACTGTATCGGCGCTGATAGCGATGCTTTATGGAGCCTGACAATAACTCTCGGTTGGATCTCCTTTACTTCACTGTCTAGCTAAAGTTAAAAAATATATATTTATATTTTTACATCCAAGGAATCTTTTAGTATCAATGACTTATTGTCGACCATCAGCGAGTCTGGTCGCTCCCCTTAATCAAATGTTCTTTCACCCAGAGGGGGACGGGGGGGGGGGGGCAGCAGGACAGAGCAAATTAACTCAGAGGCTATGAAGTGTCGAGGTATTGCTTTTGAAGAGACTCTAAAAAGGAGTGGCTTTTTTTGTCATTAGCCCCGTGGTGGGGATGGATTTAAATAAACAAGAAGCACGCAAAGTCAATAGCAGAAAAAATGAATTAGATGAGATAATTGAATACTGATTGTTAATATTATTTATTATATTATTGTTTTGTGTTTCATTGCCCTCTTATTACTTTTGCCAGGAGAGGCAAACATTTTTGTTGTTATTTGTACTTCTAGTTAGTTTGCCACCGAGTGCGCCGCCCTACAAAAACAACGTGCCACATTAATTCAGTGTGACAGACCAATTGGCGGTTCAAACAACAGATCAAGCAGCCACCAGCTTCCGCTTGGCAACAAGCGGTCGTTAGATCCTCGGCACCACACAAACAGCAGCCGTCAGCGGTGTCATGAACCGAACCTCAAAGCGAGCCCCCCCCCCCCCCCGGAGCCCCAGGAGACGACGAGCCAGAAAGCCAAGCAGACCAAAACGCAGACCAGGCCCCTTCAGGACTGTGAGACCAACATGTTCATTCTGAATATTGGAAATGACTCCGGAGTGCATGATGCCAGACATTAGGAGGGAAACCGTCATTTGATTCTCACAGATTTAAGTTTGTTTTGAAGGCTTTTTGTGCTTCAAAAAAAGCTTGTCGGCCCAAACAAAAGAGTGGGCTCTTTCTGTTCAGAGAGATTATTTATTCTGGTTGTAATTTAAATCATGCACCCTCACAGTAAAATCCAAGTAGAAAATGCAGTTAGGTCTCACTTCATTCAGCCTTGAACCCAAATCAAGATCAAAACCCGCTCCAAGCCAGGCGTCCACTTCAACCGCCCCACGTCAGCTCCAATTACAGCAAGAAGTCTCTCACGGCAAGATTTCAGAATCTGGAGGTTTTGAAATCGAGCGAGGCGGAACCACATCATTCTGTGCACACCGGAGGATCAAAACGACATGTCAGGGTCACGACAGCGTGCTCGCACCGACGCGAAAGCGGCGCCGTGCGGCTCTGCTCGACCCAACGTGTGCTCATCAGTCTCATGCAGCGTCGGTCCTTCACCATCCAACATGCACACATAAAAACACACAAAATAGGATTGTTTTTTTCTCTCTCTCTCTCTCTCTCTCTCTCTCCTTAGTTCTAAAATCCGCTTGCTGCGACAAACACACATAAGCTGGAAGAGAAAGAGGAGAGATGTTGTGACAGATGTTTGCCGGTTAACATTTGCAGCGTTTCTCGCAAACCAACCAATTAGTCACACAGCCATGCTTGGAATGAGGCTTTGTTTCTCAGCATCTCTCTTGCTCTTCTTTTTACTTCCTTTCATCCTGGACGCTGTGCCTCCATCAAAGCTGAGGAGTATAACACTGTGTGCACGTGTGTGTGTGTGTGTTCACAGACATGACTTATCGTTAGCATGTGGTTTGTCTGAGACCTCTCGTCTCCTTGCTGAACCAGAAAACGATTCTGCCGTGTGGTTTCTCTTGGTGTGTGTGTGTGTGTGTGTGTGTGGAGATAATAAAGACAGGTTGGCAGTCTTACTCTCAGTGCCTTTACCGCCTTAAGTAACTCGACTCTCCTTCACTGTGTAGTCAGACTATTCAGATGTTTCCCAAACAATCAAGCTCATGTTCAAATATGATCTATTTAACAGACTTCTTTTTAACTCGTTCCTGGATATCTTTTCTTACTCAGGAAAGCAGCCAGTTAGTTAAAGGAAGCTAGAGTGACAGATTGAATGAAGGCAGATGCTTGACATACTTGCAGCGCTCTGCCCCGCGATGGACATGGGCGACACCTTTCGGACTGGCTGCTGCTCTCCGCGGTGAGACGACGTGGTCACCACGGCCGTTGCCGTGGATATGTTAGTGCGACAACCCTCCTTCCCACCGAGCATCTCTCTGCCCACCTCCTCGTCCGAGTTATCGGAGTGCAGCGGGTTGGTGAAACTAAGGGCAGTCCTTGTGGGTGTTGTTGAGGAGGTGGTAGAGGAGGAGCAGGAGGAGGAGAGGTGGGAGGAGGGGGAGGACGAGGACGGAGCGACGCGATCACAGGACGACGACGAGGTGGTTTTGGGGAAATGTTTTTCCGGGCTGTTGCAGGCCGCCTGGGCCCACGCCGCGTGGCCGGCCTTCGCCTCCGCCCTCTCTCCCCAGGGCGCCTCCCCCTTCTCGCTCGTCATAGGAAGGTAGTTCGGTCGGGCGGGGGGGCCCGCAAGACCCTCCACGCATCCACCCGCCCCTCCCTCCGTGCCCGAGTCCTCCGACAGCGAGGAGCTCGACGTCAGCAGGGAGGTGCCGGAGCGGGCTTTGAAGGCGTGGGTTCTCTGCAGCGCTGCTGCGCTGTTGGCCGGGCCTCCTCCTCCTCCTCCTCCTCCTCCTCCTACTATTCCTCCTCCTCCTACTACTCCTCCTCCGCCTGCCACCGCCACGACGGAGGCGGAGGACGTGTCAAAACTACGAGGTCCCTCCTGCAGCGGCACTTTTTTGATCTCGATGCTCAGCTTCCTCTCAATCCGGGGAGCGCCGGAACATTCGACAGCCGGGGGGAGGGGCGAGGAGGGAGTCTGGCTTTGGGCGGAGGACGTCAACGTGTTGCTGTAATTGTCATTGAGATCATTTTTTGAGGCCTGACTCTGCCGTTTCTGACTCGGTAGATCTGTGTCTTTCGGCTCTGCGGGACTGGTGTGCTTGTTGGGACTGCGGTCGGATCGGTTCTGCTGCTCGTCAGCGTCTTTATTCTGAAATTAAAAAAATAAATAAAAGTATTTTGTGTATCAGGGGAATCCGGCAACTTCTTCCCCCTGGAAATTGTGAAAACTCCCAGAATATTTAACTGCAGGATTTATAAGGTTATTGTAAAGGGCACAATTCATATATTTTTTTTTGTTAAAAGTAAAGATCAAATATATTATATAAAATACACAAACGATGGGCAGAACAATCTATTTGTTAACTAATGAATTGTGGAGAAGCCTTTGGCTGATCTTCACGTCTCCGTATGAGCAGCTCACCTGTGCGGTAGCCAGGACGTGGATGACAGGTTTGGGGTGGTAGCGGTCGTTGTCCTGCCGCACGTTGGTGACGGTGGGGAAGGCCGAAGGCGGAGACGGGGTGAGGATGGGAGGTACGGGGTGAGGCTCCGGGGGCTGGAGTATCTCCTCCTTCACGTCGCCTTCTGCCTGCGAACTTCACAGAAAGAGAGAAAGAAAGATCATTGATTGGCATGCTGTTTTGGTTTCAAGACGAGTGGCTTGAATGTTTGAGGGCAAATCTATTGCGCTGGTTTGAGACGGAATGACGAGGAAAGAATCAGGATCAAAAGCAAATCACATTGCTCTGCAAACTTCCAGAAACTTAAAAAAAGAAAGAAAATGACATTAGGGAGATGAAATGTACTTGTACTAAATTTATTACACACAGAAACTGTGAAGCTTAGTTTCCCCACCACTAGGTGGCAGAATAAAGAAAGAAAGCAGCAATATGTCAGACAAAAAAACATGTGCTCAGATGTTACTAAATGTTTGCCCACATGATCCAATGTTGTTAAGCGAACTGAAGACAGGCTGAATCGCCCCTGCAGAGTGGAGATCTCTGAATGAAGGCATCGAAAACAAGTCTCACGTGGATAGGAAAGCATTGTATTCTGCTTTTATCGTGTTATTATTTCCTGTTCAGCAGCCCACTTGAGTCACTGTTGGTCAGTGGCAACGAGGTAATGTTTACCTCCCAAAGTGTACAAGATGTCCTCTCAGTCACTTCAGTAAAGTGTAGTATCGGAATAGTGCTGCATAAAAAATATTCAATATTCAACAAAAGCCTCCCACACGCACGGTGCTAATAAACTACTTATAAACACCTGTAGGTAAACTCCGTGTAGGAGGTGTGAATCATACACGGGATACTGAGGTTTCTGAGCACACAGCAATCGAAAGTTTAACAATATTTTAATGTTCCAAGACAGAGTATACATCCCCCCCCCAGAGGATGTGGTAGTGTGCTAAATCAAAAGCGCGTGGCTGACGCAAGAGCCAACGTACAACTGCACGAGTGTGTGTGTGTGTTACAGATAGAAAGTCAAACAACGCACAGCAATGTTGCAAGCTAGAAGGCCGGGAACTTCCTTTTCTTGGGCAACATCGGAGTTGCAGTGACTTCCTCACGAGGCTGACACTGCTCCATGAAAGAGCCGATCTGCCATGAGTATTTTTGTTTATTAATGGAAAGCCTGCAGTGACTCAAACTAAATCAAGCTGACTTTTGGTATTATAACAGGATTCTTTCTGCATAAGTGGAGGCTGGTGTATGCACAGGAAATGAGTACAGAACGCACTGAGAGAAGGGGCTTTTCTTTTTCTTTTTTTAATCGGTGTTGGGTAAGGGGACTTCAAAGAGACAGGTTTCATAAAGGCACATAACAGAAGAATTGCAAACCTCAAACTACACAGATCTGGAGAGGAGACGGCTCTCTAACAAACTGTGCGGTGTATTAATTTATGATTAACAAGCCTTCAACGATGGCTGTGGTCAAAAGAGAGCGCTTCATGAAGGAGGCTTAATAGCTATATCTGTGCTAGCAGGAAACACTGTTTTAGTAAAGACAACAGAGTTGTGTAGCTGTATTTAGCTATTTAGATTTACTGTGGGAAAGTAACACATTGTTCAACAAAACTCCTTGAAATGGAATAAAACAAGTCAAATGCAGCATTTGAATGCAGTCTTAAGTTTGGTGTTTTCCTTTTTAGTAAAAGAAAAGCTAAACAAATAAATTCCGAAGTCACAGAATCTAAAATAGCAAATAATATAATAGTAAAAATAGCTCTTTCAAATACGGAAATACTCCCCGGCTTTACGTAGGCCCGCACATTATTCCTACAGGAAACCGAGGGACGACAGACAGAAAAACACACATGCTGGGATTCAGGAGTCAATAATCCTCCAGGAAAGACACTCATTTTGGTAGCGAGTCGGAGCTCAAATGTGCCTGTTTTACTTTGAGCAGGAAAGAATCTTTTCAGTAAACAGATCGCTTGCAGCGACATCCCCAAAAGAAGGATCTCTGAAAGAGCGGGTTCTTTCCCCTCAAACCGGCATAAAATCCCATGGGAGGGCGATCGTTTTAGCAAGAACACGGCAAAGGTCAGGTATCGTTGGCCGCGATACACGTTTTTATCCCCCCCAATATGAAGGTTTAGAATTGGGGCGATGAAAATATGCGTCAATGACCACATCTATGTTAAAAACAGTCCCCTAGCAACAAGATGTCTCAGGGGATATTTAAAATAAATAAAAGAAAACAGTTAAAAAGTGTATTTTTTGCTGCTTGAACAACCTTTTGTGGATGAATCCCCAAAAGAAAAAGAAAAAAGTGGGGGATGACAGTGAATAAGATACCTACTAAGATTAAAAAAACGAGGCGAGAGGGAGGAAACGGGGCAGAGAATGGGAGGCGCGGGTGAAAGAAGACACAACAGACCTACTTCAACTAGCCGAAGGGGCTGTGGCACACGCAACATCACACAGCATTCTTAATTATCTATTAATAAAAGCTCACAAACAACGCCGCTGCTCCGGTTTGGCCGGGTTGAAATTATGTTTTTGACTGCGCACGCGCTGCACAAACTGCAGTGCCAGGATTTTTTTTTTTTGTCTCACCTGCGTACGCGGGGAGGTTTCGGAGGAGGCGTGTCCCATCTGTCGTCATCCGAGTGGTGGCCTGCTTTATCTGGACTGCTGTCGTTCTGGACAACACACACACACACAGTTGTGTAATGAAAACCTGTGTTTCTACACAAAGACAGGAATTCTGCCACTAAAGTTGCAGTATAGCCTACTGAAGTAATGGAAAGTATAAAACAATCTGTGAACACAAAATTAAAATTGAGTTTGACAGGTCTTAAGGGAACAAAATGCCTTTTTATAGCGTGCCAAATCATTTTCACTCAGGATTTGGCCTCCCTTTTACATTATTCTTCTGAGGTTTTTATGGATTCCTATCGTTACAAGAAACTCAATCGAGCTTTGAGTTGTGAATGATCAGCTGAGCTGCCGTCAGCGTGCCGCTCTGTCAGAGTGTACGTGACCTTAACAGGATTAAGGATGGTTTAACTATTCTATCTAGCAAACTGATATGTGAAGTTGTCTAAAAGGTATCCTTTTTGATCTGCAGAGACTCCTACTTACTCTCTTACATGTTTCTGGAGCACAGGCGGAAAAAGAAGCCGCCCAATGTGGTCGCACTAGGCTGCTTCCTACATACTGTGCCGCCGTTGCGCAAGCAGAAATCTGTGCGTGTATGTGTGACGTGTGTATGCCTATTATTATTATCGCCATTGAGAGCACCTACGTGGGTGTTTCAACAATTGCTGACTTGTCATGAGTCAATGCGTGGACTGAGTCAGTACAGCACACTGATGAGGTCTTCTGGGAGTCTTTGACTTTACGACAATTTTATGAAGCTAAATCTTCTCTCTTCTCCCCGTTTCCAAAAGGAGGAGTTTAGAAAGTGAGTCCGAGTTTGTCCTCCGGTCGACATGGCTCGCGTTTGTGCCTGTGAATGTACTTTTTGCAAAAGACCTCCCATTCCCAGCGGTCTGTTCTCAGACTCTGGGTGCATTTTGGGAAGGGAGGTGATGTCATCGGAGCTTCCTAGGCAGGAAGTCGACCCTTGGATGGTTGCCAATGCACTCGCTCATCGTCCCTCTGTGTCCTCTGCCTTTAGTTTGGTCCGTCTCAGCACACTGTCACATTGATGCTTCTGTTCTCTGGATTTTATTCTCACATATCTGTGTGACAGCGTCGGGGAATTGATTTTGCTATATTTTACAACAGCAGCTAGTTTTGGAAAAAGACAATTATTTTGTGTTCAAAGTAGCAGGGAATCACCCAGATTTGACAGGATGCTTTTTTTATTTAAAAAATGATTGCTAGGTGTGAAAATAACTTGGGTGTTATTCTACTTTCTTCTAAAGAGCTAAAAGTGTACCGTTTCTGCTGTCCAAGTGGCTTCCCAAACTGTGCTTCACAATGATGTGAGCGACGGCTCAACAACAGATATTTATTTTATTTATTTATTTATTCATTCTTGGGTAACCTGCTACGTTCCCTTAACAGTTTGTAATGTTATACTTACAGCGCTGCATTTTAAGACTCGGGTCGCTTCTTTTGTTATCTAAAAGAGATGAATTCATCACATCAGTTAACATATAGGTTTGGTTATTGTGGTGCAATGGAAGGAGGCACAGGGACAATTAAGAAAACTTTGTGTGTGTGTGTGTGTGCGTGCGTGCGCGGGGTGGGTTTAAATTTAAAAAGGCCAGGGGCAAGAGACCTACCAGAGTGTTTTTTTTTTTTTTAATCGGTCTAACTGTACGCAGTCCCCCGTGTACGGTGCAGAGAGCGCTCATTTTTGCCCAAACGCACCAATTCCTATCTTCTCTCTCTGTGTGTGTGAAGTAAAAGTTTTTTTCCTTTGCTTCCCTCTCCAGTACTCCTCCTACCCTCTCCCTCCCCTGTGACTAATTATTCCTGTCTTACTCCGCAACATCCTGTCTTTCTTCAACACCAGACAGCGAGCACCGTGTGTGTGTGTGTGTGTGTGTGCATGTCATACCATGCCATCTTGTATCTTGGTGGTCGGGCTCTCCAGTCGCTGCAGTTGTTTCTGAAAGAGCTGGGCGATGGCTTTATGAACTAACTCGTACTGCTCCTGGAGAGAGACAGACAGACAAAGAAAGACGGAGGGAGAATAAGACGTAACAAAATAAACAGAATAAATGGACGAGAAAAGAAATACAAAAATGAATCAATACATTTTTTTTTTTAAAAGCACAATAAGCTTAAAAACATCCATTTACAAGGCTATGAAACACAAGCTGTGTGAAAACAATAGAACTGTGATGCACACCGACTTAATCCCATTACTCTCCGCATAAGGCAGTCAGTGTGCTGCGCTGCTTTTTCAGAAAATCACATTAGAGTTACCGGCTTCCAGCGGTCTCCATCAAGGCAATTCTGTCATGTATCTAACATGACTCTGAATGCCAGGGCACGTGTGAAGGAGGGGAGATCACATCATAGATACAGAAAAGGTACAAATCCCATCCAGCTGAGGATCATCTGTCCAGTGCGGCGAACTCCACAAGCTGGAGGAAATCTATCGATTCTACAATTAGACATATCATATCGTACTATATTTACCACAGGTCCGGTGTTCCTTGTGGAAAAAACGTGTGAAACACGGCTGCGTCAACGCGTTTCTGCCGCTATACGATCAGCATCAGAACACTAATGAGCATTTTTCCACTGAAAAGAGACCTCCAATCGGTATGAGTGCAGTGTGCGTGTACACAAGAAGACGGGGACAAACCTTTGTCTGCACGGCGGAGTGTCGTTGCGTCCTCATCTCTTGGATCAACCGAAAAACGTTAAAATCTTCGGGGATTTTCTTCGAAAAAGCACACAACGCAACACAAGAGTGAGTCTCCCTTCAATCTCAGACTTTTATTGTCTCGTACAGGTATGTTTTAGGCATGCGCGGGAGTGAGTGTGTGTTTACATACTCCGGCTTTGAGGAGGTTCCATGTGTAGTCGATAGCACAGATAGCCCCCGTCCTCCCACAGCCGGCACTGTGCCGACACACAGATTAGATTCAACAGAGGAAGGGCAAGGGGAAGTAAAAGACGCAGACACACACACTCTCTCTCTCTCATGCACGTGTATGAACGCTTGTATGCAACACACCTTTCCTAGACAGGATGGAGACAGGAGCCAAACATCATGTGGCATCAGGGCCGACACACAAAAACCATTAAACTGCATCTCGTGCTGTTCGGAGAGCCTCTGAATCACTAACGAGCTCCGGTTCTCCACGCACACAAACACACACACACAAACACATCGTGCACGTCAACCCCACACATCCTGACGGACCAGCTTTAAGTCCTGCTGTGTATCAGTAGAACCAGGAAAAGTCCTCCGGCTGCTCATTACAGCTCATTACACACACGTGGAGACCACGCAGTGTGTGTGCAGCAGACGACTTAAATCTACGGCCTCATGAATCAGCGAGTTTCACCCCTGTTGACGTCTTCGCCATGATCGTTGTTTTCTCTGTGGTTTCTTGGTGGAAGGGGTGCGGCCATCTTTTGAGGCGTTTTTTTTGTTTTCTTTTTCCATTGCTTAAAAGGAGAACACTTCCGGCCTGATGTGATCTAATCTAACAACCACAGTTATTATGGTCCAAAAAAAATATCTGGAATCTAGCCTTTACCCAAAGTGGATTTGTAGTTGCCTAAACTTAATTTCAAAGCACACACACCAACCACCGCCGCCTGCTGCTTACTGACAACAGAAACACTGAATCCTTCGACTCACACGTAAGAGAAACTGCCTTTTTTCTCCTCTCTAAACGTTGCCTTAGTTACGCGGGATCGGTGTTTGCGTCTCTGCAGAGCAGGTACTGTACTGTGCCTACCTGCAGTGCACACATATTGGGACGTCGTCGTTCTCTTGGTATTCTCTCATTAGTCCGATCATATCCAGTATGGAGTCAAAAGACGAGGGGACGTCGTGATCCGGCCAGTTCATGTAATGAAACTGGGTTATCCTCCGAGTTTCCTGCAGGGATATTTGCATGAATATTTGTTTTTAAAAGCTTGTCAAGAGGGTTGATGGAAGAGGTCAGCGAGCTGAACCGCTGGGACCAAGAAGAGAAAGTAAATATGTGGGCGTTATTTAAAATATTATTTAAAAATTTGTTCATCGCCTTTCAGTGGACTGTTTTTATGGGAATGCTTTTATCTTGTTTTATCAGTTTGAGGAACAGTTCTGAGCAAGAAGTCAAGAGAACTTACGTTCTCATTCTCCACCGTCAGAGTCCTGATAAAGTAGTCCGTTCTGGTCTGCTCGGATTCCTAGAAACGGAGCAGAGAACATTCACTCAATCCGTGACTGAAACGGTCATTGGAACAAAATGTGAGATATGCGGGAGTCCAGAACAACAGCGCCCCCCCCCCCACCTTCTCCACACACACACACACACACACACACACACACACACACACACACACACACACACACACACACACACACACACACACAGCTGTGATATTACAGATTTGTCTACTTACACAGGAGATTTTGAAAGGGCCAAAACTCATTGGCTGCTCCCCGAGCAGCGGGAAATACCGCTCACACTTTTTCTAACCGAAGAAGAAACAGGAGTTAGCTTTGGCTGAGAATAAAAATGCCAGCCAAATATTACATGTGTGCACAGACACAGAAAAAATAAAACTATTTGCAGTAAGCATGGCGTGACCTTGGTGGAGATTATAAATCACAAATGTACAAACGCTTGGACGTACACATGCGTAAGCCAACAGATCCATACGCTAGGGGAGTAAAAATGACGTCCTTACCCGTCCCATCTCAAACTCTCGACAAGCCATCACGATAACCTGCAGACACACAGGCAGGATTGCAATCAATACCTTTTCGGATCACACATCTCACGTCTTCATCTCGGATCGCTCCCTTCGATCCCGCAGGAGGAATTATCGCAGCGTGTTTTTGCAGTCAAAGGCGGTCCCAGCCCCCTCCCCTTTCCGTCCATCTGGCGCGAGCACTAGCGCTCTGCATCTGCCTGGCAGCCGCGTTAAATATTTATCGCAATTGCTTTAATCATCACGCCCACTTCTCCAGTAAGTAACAGCGCTTGGTTGCCGTTCAGTAAACGTCGAGAGTCTGTCCCGTCCAACGAGCCGTACTCACAGCTACGTTGTACTCCCAGTTCATCCTCCAGAAGTCGGCCACAGTGTTGGGTAGTGGGCCCTGAGTCGCGATATAGGCCTCGGGGCCGTCCATACCCTGCAGGGAGAAGAAGAAAAGATTTTTTACAAATGCAAAACCGTGGGTGGGTAAAAGCACTTTATCTCACTGTGGACGTTCCTGTGGTTGAGTTAGCACTTCACATCACAAAAATGTCTTTGGGACTGTACTCAAAGTGTCAAGAAACAAAGCAAAGGAATTTCAGCAGCGTTTTTTTACCTTGATGAAGTTGGCATTGACGTAATCTGTGTCCTGATTGGTAGTTTTTAACGTCAGCTTCACCCTGGAGTGATCAACTGGGGAGGATAGAAAGAAAGGACACATACATTTATACCGTGATGTATTAGGAAATATTTTCTGTAGAGAAGGATTACAAAAAAGAGAAAAGATAAGTGGATCAAATGTGATGTGTTGAAACACAAACAGTACCAACGAGGACACGCTGAAGAGAATTGTAAAACAAAGATTAATAAACACACAGCAACAGCCTCGTTCCTAAGTGTGTGTGTGTGTGTGTGTGTGTGGACGCATCTGTTACGGATGAAGTGGTTCTTCTCTGCCAAAGCAGCTCATTCACCGAAAGGCATAATGAATGAAGATGGATGGAACAACGTAGCAGAAACAAAGAGAATAAAGATATTTAAAAAAACAGAAAGGAGGACAGATGTTTGGGGTCATGGAAGCTTCCCCCGAGGTCATGGAGTAGAGAGAGCAAGCGTATGCAGAGCAACAGCATACGCTCCACGTGGACTTGACCATATTTCTACAAACATGACACGCTGACTGAACTTATGTGTCGAGTCAGTCAGTCAGTGTCCAACTACATTCCCTTTCATCAAACCAGCGAGTCTTAAGAAACTAGACAGCGCTGGTATCTCACAATGTGTTCAACGTCAATGTGTTATTCTTTCTGGCGCACAAAGGGACTTTTCTTTTTACACAAAGAGGATAAACGCATAATATCTCAACGCTGAGAGACATGCTTTTCCTACAGATGAAATAGTGATGTGTTATTGAGTGAAAATGAAGTGTTGCATTTACTAATGTCATCAAAGGAAGGTTATCGTTATAGTCGTCACTTGTGGTCTGCAGACATTTGTCCGTCTCGTCCGACAATAAATAAGATAGTAATAGGAAGTGAAATCTATATCTAAATCGGTATCTATGTTGCATGCAACCAACTGTATTGTATAACTGCATTGTTTTTAAAACTAGCTTTAGTGTTGTTGAGGTATGTGAATCCAGCTGCCAGGTTTCCCAATTTACATGAATAGACTATTGTATCAGTGTGGACCTGTTCTTACATGGCAGTATATCTTTATATCGGTTCTTCTTGACATTCTCCTCCCTCTCTCCTACGTTGGTGGGGTAGATCTTCTCCGTCCGATATTTCGTCGACAACCGTCGTAACCGCTGGAATAGAAAAGAAAAACAGATTTAGTAGATGCTAATTATGTATCTGTCTTCTCTGCATGGTTCAGATTCAAAGAAAAGCGTCATGACAAACGGGTTGGATATGAAACTTGAATCTGGGGTGTTAAAAATATTCCACTGAGCTGTATTTAATGTATATTTGCTCTGAAGCAACCCTTCGCTCTACATTCACACCGCCGCTAATACCACAGCCCCCGCACCCCCTCACATATAAATCCACTCTTGACGCGCATTACAATAAGTGCAGTCAAATCTAATAGTAGCTGACATTGATAAAGACACATTGTGTTGATGTGGGGGGGGGGACAACTACAAGATCTCTTGTTTTCTGATCGCAGGTGGCTTCGACCATTGCAAGTTTATGTTTGAGTTTAAAAAAAAACCTCATACATAACAACACAATAAGATATGAATGGAGGATAAGATGGCCGCCTTGTGGCAATATTTGATTTGCTGGATCTTTGCGTCTGTGTAAAGCCAGATATTTGATTTGTTTGGTCAGGCATGAAAATGACTCACAAGGACACTTGTGATCCGTCTGCAAGTCGCTGTGTTGCATCTCAACTGACTTTTGAGAGAAACTCTCACTAAAATGATCAGCTTATCACAACCTGCTGAAGCCCCCACTTAAAACTGCCATTCCATTGTCTCGTTGAGTTCGGTTGAGTCCATATTACTGGGTGACCAACTCCACGGGTCACCTTAGTGAGCAGGAGGAGGCTTCAGGCCCCCAGTACAGAGTGCTGAAAACATTCTCCGTATTAAAACCCCGTGTCGGATATTAAAAAGCCCGCTTTAAAGCCCTCTCTGCCGAGGTTCATTTGAGACGAGATTGACACAATTTCACAATAGCAGGTGGGTGATTTCAGAAGTCAAATCTAATGAAAACATTTGGTCAGCAAGCGCTGTTACCAATTCACACACAGACACACTTTCTTTAGAAGTCTCAAACCTCAGGTCTTTTATTTTTGTCATAACCTAATTTCTACTACAACTGGGAAATATACAACCATAAAAAGCAGAGACCATGCTAAAAATGTTAAATCCGTAAGTGATTTGGACTAAAACTGTTGCGTAGCTGGTCTGTTCAATTGAATACGAAATACAGTTAATACTTTTTTACCCACCCCGAAGAACACTATTAGAAATTCACAAGTCGCATCGTTGCAAGAGATCATTTTTAAAAAGACCACCACGGCTTTTCCTTTGTGTTTTCCTCTCAAAGTCGTCTTTTTGACACGGGGCTTACATGCTTTCATAAACGGACGAGTTGACCGAGTACACGCACGCACGCTCATCGCCCTGAAGACACAATGAGTTTTCTGACTTTCCTTTTGCATCCCTCATCTTTTTGAACCACCACGACGAGCCGAGGCAGGGAAGACAATGGAGAGGAAGATGGGCGAGCACACAGCGAGGTACACAGCAAGGCTGTGGGCGGCAACGCAGCTGTGCGTGTGTTCAATTGTGTGTAATAGCATTAGAGCTCCTCTGGCCCCATGTGAATTACATTTCTAGCAGAGGTCTGCTTCTGTGCTGGGCCGGAGCCCGGGAAGAAAACACACACACAAACACACCCACTGAAGACACACAATGAGCAAGAGAAAGGCAGTGCAGCAGGGATTCGTGATGGTTCGTGATCCTCCCAACCCACAAGACACATTATGTGGAGATGAAGTCTGTATTGATATGTATTTACTCTTCCCTCTGCCCCTCGTTTGCAATAAGCGGGGAAGTCAAAGGCGATTCCCATGTTGAAGACTACAAACCTCATCATTCTGAACCACGTAATCCAGGATTCGTCTCGCCGCTGAATCGCTAGTTCTAATCTATACACGACTAAGTCAGCCGCTATTTAGGGAAAGATTGCATGCTTCCACGCGCCCACGACTTGTATAATCACGGGGTCAAATTGGAGAGGATTAGCAAGGGATGAAAACAAATAACAACTTCAGTACCCAGCTCACAGACGTTTCAGCGCTTTTCATTCCGGGCTTACACCTCCATCACCTCCGAACCCCTCGACTGGAAACAGCTTTTAGAGACACGGTTCCATCAGCATTCTGTCCGTGTGACCGACGATACTCGTTAGGCTTCCAGGTAGCTTTTTCCTCAAGATTATGGAAGCTTCGTTATAAGATAAGAGGAGGATCTGAGGGGCGGAGCCATATTTCAAATGCAATAACGCTTTGAACCAGCTTTTTTATTTGATACTATGAAAAAATAAATTGGATGAGGAGCCAGCTACCTTCTGTCTCACCGTTTGTCCCTTTTCTTTCCACTGTCACGCAGACAGACCCTGTTTCTAATTACGCTTACTTCCTGTTACATAACACACACACACACACACACGCGTGTAAGAAATAAAGCAGAGGGACAGTCTTTGCCTGCTGCTCTGTACCTTGTTTTAAGTGTGAGGAAGCAGGGAAAAGGGGGGAGAAGGAGGATATGATAAAGAAGATGATGAGATGATCAAAGTGTTACGCAGTTAATTCTAGTTTGTGACACAACACTAGAAAACTCAAACCATTTTTGATGTCTTTCACACATTTAAAAGGACATTTAAAAATCAGCAAAACCAACTCTGCTGCACTTTTGTGGTCTAGTCTGCAAAATGTACTAGATTACTTTTCATCTTAAACATTTAGCACTAGTTCATCCCTGCACCCGGTTTGCATCTAGCAAAGCTTTGTTGTATTTCGACCATTGTTTTAAAAACATTTATTTTCGACCTAACGATTGAAAGTCTTTGTCACATTGTTATGGCTCTGCTTATTTGATTTTCACCTTTCTGCTCCATTCTGTTAGTATTATTTTCCAACTTGCCATCAGCAGTCAGACAAGTACAACAGCACGACTGAGTTGGCCCGTTTCCTCTGTGAACGCTCGACTTCCACACGCACACACACACACACACACCCAAACAAACTCTGTGCCTACTTCACAGACCCCTTTCAGGGTGTGACTGAGTCATGCGTGTTCGCAGACACATTTCTTCACAATGACTAGACTTGGCTCTGAAATGGCTTAAGGATGTGGGGCAGTTACCGGACACAGACAGAGAGAGAGAGACAGGGCAGATGGAGAGACTATGGAAAAGAAGACAAGGACACGGAGAGAAGAAACCAGGATTAAAAAAAAAAATAAATGTCTAGAGAGCCAGACGGAGCAGTGGGGAGGTGGAGGTGAAAAGGGAGAGATGTAGCTGCTAGCAGGTCTAACTTTCTGTCTCCTGGTTGAATAAGTCAGCATCGCTGTACCTTTTGCACACTGAATTATTCACAAACATTCTCTCCTTTAAAAAAAAAAAAAAAAAAACTCAGCCGTAAGCACTGATGGGGCAGAAAATATGCTCTTCCTGCGGATAGAAAGAAATTGTGTGTGTACGTACAGGAAGGGAAGGTGTTAGGGCCGTGCTGACGGTCACCTTCCATGCAGATACACAAACACAAATGCATAAGCTAAAATAGGTCACCTCTTGCAAAGCACTCAGAGAAATCAATCTCCCGCACTGCGAGGGGGAAAGATACACTGACACAGTGGGGAAACTAAAAAGGGTCCGAGTGGTCGAGTCTATACGTCGACCGACAACAGAAAAAGCAGCAGAATTATGAAAAAAGGTGGGCGCACCAAATGCTGAATAAAAAACAAAAAGAAGGTAGTTGCTACAGGAAGAGCGGCAAAAATAAAGAGCAGCTTTTGAGGAATGGTGCATTTCTTGCAAAGAGTTAGATGACAAGTTTCTTGTCCATAGTCTATATGGGAAAGACATCATTTGTGAAAATTAGTTGCAGATAGGAAGATATTGACCCTTTAGTCCAGCTAGCTATAAACCCCGCTTTTACTGTTTTTATGCTAAGCTGCAGCTTCATACAAGATTGATTTTTATTTTTTAAGATAACCGGTCATATGTGTGTAAGACCTCCTCGTTAGCTAAAGATCCCGACAAAGATAACGTCAGACAACCAGCACTAGGTGCCAAAGCTGCGTAGACGCATGTAAACGTGCCCACATGCATGCAATGTGCAGCCCTGTCCACATTGTGGCTGCCCTGCCAATATAGGTCAGTGGCGCGCGCGTACACACACAAAGAATGGGTTTATCCATTAGCCGTCAGGTTGGCCTTTCTAGGTATATCGCTCATTACTTTTAATTTTCAGTCCCCTAAACACGTCTGACCGAATATCTGAGCATAATTGTATCAATTGCATTTGCAGAATGCACTCAGAGTGAACTTGACTATGAAAGAAAAAAAAGCAAGAGCTAAAAAGAATTATGTATGCAGTGGCTGCGTTTGTGACCGCAGTGACATAGTGTGTGTGTGTGTGTGTGTGTCGTACACAGAGTCCCACTGACTTCTGGAAACACCTGGCCTGAATTGAAAGCAATCGGATCAACCGGGCCATTTGGTAAAAAAGCGCCGTTACTTTCTGGAGGATGCTTCCTCTGGGACCACACATCCGTGCGTGGCCTGCACAGGACACGGACTCACACAGTATGCTGCGTGTGAGAAACCTTCTCATATGCCTCAATTTGATTAATGAGCCGGGGGGGGGGGTCAGGAGACAAAACGGAGATGGAGAAAATTATTATGAAGTCATCCTATTGTGCCCCCTTCCTATTTACATTTTTTTTATTGACACACTCCTTTTGAAGGCAGTGTTAAAATTGTGGATTTGTGTATACCACACTGCTTGACAATGAAAAAATGTCATGACACAAGAACAATGGTAAGATAACGATAAAATGTAAACAATTACTGTGTCTGGAACAGGGACTTGATATGAGATAAATAAAAAAGTGCTACGAAAGATAATAAAAAATACAGTCAATAAAGCCATCCGGGACATCCTGCTCCAATGAGTAGTGCCATTCTCCAGCAGACCACCATGTGAGGATCAGAGGGGGGGACGGGGGGGCTGGTCTCACAAGCCTGATTCTGTAACATGGCGTCTAATTTACTCCAGAGCGGAAATATTGGGCTTTCTTCTGAGAAACACCCGGCTCAGGGTTTCTGGGTTAAGCCATGGGAAGGGGTGGTTGGGGCTTGTGACACCAGAGGAAATTGCTAACAAGACTTGTTACAGTAACATGAAGCAGGCTAACAGTGGTTACTTGCAGCGCGCACACACACACACACACACACACACACACACACACACACACACCAGCCGACCCCTGCAGCGAACCCCACCGCATGCACGCACACAAACAAGCCAATAAAAGGCCGTGCAAACATCTGCCCCTCATTTCTCAGTCGGCAATGGAAGCTTCTGACAGTTAAAACCCCAAATTACAAAACTACTGAAACTTAAAGCGTTGGACTTCAGTTGACTCCCTCAGCCGAGTTAATCCAAGAGAACTTTGAACAACCTCTAAGTCCACTGAGCTCCAAAAAAACAAGGTATAAACTGGCACTTGACCACAAATGGGCTTCTTGCATCCCTGACCAGTGAGATGTTGCATGAAGCCTTCCAGATCATTTGCTGCAGGCTTAGATATGTGTGCAAGCACTTAAAATGCAGACACAAAAACTCAGGACATGGGGAAGCCCCTTGGTGAACTGTGAAAATAGCTGCTAACCACAAACCCACTACAACAAGCAAGCGCACGCACACACACACACACACACAAGCATTTAGGGCATGGTCACATCTCATTTTCTAGCCCCCCCAAGTGTTTATACCTCTGCCCAGCGGGACACGCGTTTAGCAAAGCGTGTGTGTTGGCAATTTTGTTTCGCTTTCTTTGATGCGTGGCTCGGGAACACAACACACTAACACATTGGCTGATCATGTATGTTTGAAACAGGTCTTAGGAAACAATGTTGACGCCAGCGTTGAGCCTGTGCACCAATGCCACGGTATTCATAATTGACGCCACACATGACTGTCAGTCAGATTTGGGTTTTTTTGGCCCAGTGGTCTGTTTAGTTTGTGCTTCTTTCATCTCTCCTCATTTCCAACTCAAACCGCCTCCAAGCTACATTTACTGGACCTGTGAAATGGTTATTACACCTCCATAAAAATAAAATTTAAAAAGCACGCAAAAGTATCTCCTATCTCATAGACGCCAAAAAAAGATGCAACGCGTTGGAAACAAAATTTGTTCTCGGCTGTGTTTGACAACATGTAAGATTTTGCATAAGTTATAAAAAAAAGGTGCTATAAACTGGTCCAAACGCGGAGGCTGATCCGGCTGTTGGCAGCTAACGGTGCTTACATTGATAACAGCAGCCACAAAAAGGAGAAGGATCCAACGGGGAGGCCGGATCGGAGGGTGAGCCAGAGCGGTTGATGGGTCAACCCATCTAGAGCCGAACTCCACTCCTATGACACCTCACCCGGTTGACACCTGAACATTATTAGAGGGTCACTTGCTGTGCATAAGCACAAAGACACACTTCTTACATCAGATCTAAAAAGTGAGCAAGCCTTTAAAGAAGAGCGTCCTTAGAAGAAAATGTGGACACTTTTCCTCCCACGGAAAGCTATGCACCAAAAGTGAGGAGCAAAACACAAGTCTCCCCGGCGGCAAGCAGTTGGTACCTCTGCCCATCGATGGGTGAAGCTCCTTTTCCACAAAGCCAGATTTGTGAGTCAGCAATATAACTTTGGACGGGTCTGATTGCGACATTTACCGCCTCATTGCATTGATGGGGAAAAAAGCAATAGAGACGTCAGATGATTTGTGATTCTGTTCTCCGATCGGAGGGATCTCTTCGTAGCGCGTTGTGTGCTCTTTAATGTGCTTTTAGCTGGAAGCTAGCTAGTAATATATCTGGTGTTACCCATTACCAGTACGTAAAAAAGTGGATGGTCAAGAAATTATAGAAAAATACAGAGAAAATCAAGTGCCAAAACCAGGACATTTGATATCTCAGAAATACGATATGGCATTTTTAATGGTAGTTCAATAAATTGTAAATTGAATATTTCCATATTCAATTAAGAAAAACATGCCGAGGCCTATTTGTGTAGACTGTTGAATTAGGTACTAGAGCATTTAATTATTTAATTAAGTTGAACCTCTTGAAATTAAATGGATATAAACAATGCCAACTAGTAAAGGCTTCGAGGGTGCAAAATAAAAAAAATGATTCTTCTTGTCATTCACGTTCTCCCTTAATACAGAGACTTCTCTAGACACTCTGGGCTATGAGACGGGTCGGCTTTTACCAACCATCGCCACATCAAGACTTTACCAACAATAGCAACAATCACCTCTCAGGAAACTGCAGCTGGAAAAAGAGAGCAGTACTTGAGATTTCAGGTGAGTTATTTTTATTCATTTCAACCATACCTTTAACATTTGGTTGGCGTACAGTTCATCGTTTTTGGTAAGCCAACGTTGGCATGCATTAGGTGGTTGCTTAGCAACAATAAAAAGAGCAGACTGCAAAAAAAAACAATAAAGCAAAACAACCTTTAATTCTCCACCCGTAAACACGTGGTTTCATATGTGTTGTAAAAAGAAATTAGACTTCTTACATTTGGGTGCTGAAAAGGCAAAACTGTTCCTGTTACATCGAACAGCTGCAGAAGGAGCATTAGAACATTTGACTTGTGGCCCTTCCAGCACATTGTAATTATGCCAATAAATCCCATTCTATATATAAACAACAATAAGCAGTCGGAGCGGGTGTCATGTCAGGGCGTTCTGGTGACTCAGCGTTCAAAGGAGCACGCCCTGTGTGCTGGAGGAATTGTCGAGTTCGACTCCAGTAATTGAGAGCTTCACGCTAGGCTCGAAATTGGTGCGACAGAGCAACAGAGTCTCGACTGCGCTCGGTACGGTGACCCCCCCACAACACCTGTGCTCAAACAGAACATGTTTTCTTGCAGACATGCTGATGAATAATAGAGATGAAACTCTACATTCACCGGCAGGTGTTGCCACCTGAAAGCAAACTTAGCTCGAAGCCCTGTTAACGTGAAATCCGTCAACCTAAAGTATCCAAGCACAAAAAGCACTGGATTACTGGAAAAGACATTTTGATTTAACAAATACAATGTATAATTGAAGACATGGAGCCTTTAGACGGCACAAAGATGCTGCTTACATGAGCTCTAGTCATGTTACTGTCCGGAGGGATGTCTAATAGCCGAAAGGCTAAAAGGAAATATCGCTCATTCTAGAAAGGAATTATTGTGTTTCATGTCAATAACGCTCATTTAAAAAGGGGGCAGAGGGGGGACTGAATAGCCATCACATGAAGGATCAAGTTATGACAAGCACTTGGTGGTGTTCACGATGTTTAGGAAAAAAAGGGGGGGGGGGATTTCTGAAGACACTCCTAATTTCCCACCCACAAGCAGTAAGATCACCTCTCCTGTGGTTCCTCCCAGTGGCAGACAGCGCAGGACTGTGTCTGTAAGCAGGTCGTCCAACAAGACGTTTGAATGAGAGGACCGGCGCTGCTTATGAAAGCAGCCGCGCTTAGCCCCGGACAACTGTACGCAAAGAAGTTAAGATCAACGTAAAGAACGGATGGGGCCAATGAAATGTCCTCTTAATAGCAGAGATACGATCGCATGTTCATCCATAAAGCACTTGCTCAATGCCGCTCACAGGGCCCGAGCTCGTAGTGTTCTTTAATACGCTGCCTCCGTTTCACAACATTGGCACAACTGGACACAGACACTCACAGGTTTCCTTATTTTGGAGTTTGTTAGAGCCCTATTTTCGGCGTAAGAAGCTCGACAAATTGTCTAGCTTTTATCCAAAGTGAACCCAGGAGTTGATAAAGCTCTAGGTTTAAAGCCAGGGCAAAATGTTATGAAATGGGCCAAGAAAGAATGTTGCAAGCTCCAGCAAGCAGCTCGGATGAAGTAGGGAAGTGAGGAGAATGAAGTGTGTGTGTGTGTGTGTGTGTGAGAAAGAGAAAAAATAAGAAAGTTATCCCACACACAGATTTGCCCCTTTCACAAACAATCAAACTACAGAACAAGAAAACAAACCGACATTTAACTTGTGACATGGTGAGAATCATAAAAGGAAATCCAAACACTCAATCTAGTTCAACAGTAATTGAGGCCTGTTTCTCTCCGACTCCGACTAAAAGTGCTCGTATCTCGCAGCTAGCACCTCATTTCCTAACGTATCTCAATCAAAACCGTGACCCTTGTATGACCAAATAGTGGAGCAATTGGTATTACAGAAGCGACATTCTGGTTGTGGCCATTTGCGCAACTTCACCAGCCTGGATCAAGAACTGTTTGGAGAAGGGAGTTGAAAAAAAATCGCAACATCCAGGGATGCATTGTGGGTATGACAACGGGTCAGCAGGCAGAACAAGGCAAACAAAATGTGGTGCCAATATTTAAGAATGAATGTTTCTTTCCGCGTGCCAGAAAGTAGTAGACGAACAAAATTCTGTAATAATTTGCTATATTATGAAATATAACCTCAGCGTTCACAAGCAGGATACATCTTGCAGCCCAAAACTATGGAGGGACAACAAGAGAGAGGAGGGACAGATTAGGTTTTTGGTCTTCCTCCCCACCCCCCTGGGTAAATATACACTCAGTTGCCAGTTCCTCCAACCCACATGAAGTCTATGTTAGGCTTTAAACTTGAATCAATGACGCGGTCGTCCGGGAGGCTACACTTTGGTGCAGTTGAATTTGATCGCTTTATATGGTGTCTCAAATAAGGTGTGCACCCAATTTATATCATCAAAAGGTGCAATCAATTGACAACTGGGGGAAACTAGATTTAGTCAATAAAGCTATTGAACCAACTCCTGTGTTTTTCATCCACTACCAAACACGTTCAACACCCCTACTGAGTAACCGACCATGCAGCCATTCTATAAATATGTCATAGACATTTGTAGCAATGGGCTAAAACACAATGATGCACAGGCACACCGCAGGTAGACCGTGGGAAATAATACGTGACAATTAAGCTCAGTTTGGTCATTGCTCAGTGAGTGTGACAGAGGACATCACTGCTATCAGTAAGCCACAGTAACTGTGCATTAGCACAGCATTTAAACCCCCCCCCCCCCCCGAGAAGAAGTAGTGAAGGTGTCTCCTCTCTGGGAGCCGGCGGTGTATCTGTGGTTTGGCGGACAATGCTAGGCCGCCATGTGAAGCCTGGAAACGGGGCAAGAGGAAGAGTGGCCGCCCCGGGGTGGGATATGGTGGTGAAAAAGGGGGGGGGGGTGTTTAGATGTGGTGGGAGGTTTGGCTGAGGTGGGTGTAAGGTAACTGAGGCTAGGTGAGCTCGTGTAGATTTTGGACCCACCATAAAGTCGCTGCCGAAGTTGTCCTCTCCCCTCTCCTCGTCCCCCTCGCTCATGGCCTTCACCCCCTGGATAAACTTTCTCAGGATGCCGGCTTGGTCCATCCTTCAGTCCTCTTGTAACGTATCCCGTTGCCTTTTCCCCCTTCTTGGAAAAAAATAGTAAACCTCCCGAATGAGGAAGGGAGGAGACAATTTCAAAAATAAAACCAAAAAAAAGCGACAGAAGGGAAAGGGAAGAGGGGAATAAATAAAAATAAATAAGCTTTACGGATCCTCCCAGAGACTCATCGTCGGTCCAGAACACAACACCTTTTTTTTTTTTAATTATCGCCCCATGTTGTTTCTCCCTTTTTTTTCTTCTTTCTTCTGGGCTGTTTTCACAACGGTTCGTCCCGAGGAGAAGCAACGGCAGCCGGGCGGTCACGTCTACGGGCAAGTTTACCGCCGTGGCGTCACAGAAAGAGCACACACTTGGCACTGAGAGAAAAGAAAAAGAAAGGACGAAGACAACAAAAAAAAAACCTGGTCCGGTCAGTCTATCTACCCCTCCCTGTCTACCTCGGTTGCCACATTCACACACACTGCTGCTAGTTATTCGCTAGTGGGGTACATCCGGAGTGGGCAAAGCCGGGGGCGAACAAGGTCCTCCCCTTCCAGTTTATAGCTGCCTGTGATTGGACACATGGCAACAAACGTTACAATTCCATTGGCTAATGTAGGTGTATTCTTGTCAAAAAAACTAATCTGATTGGATAAGATACGTGTATGTCGTTTTGACGCGCTTCGTCGGCGACGTCGGTGCTTAACAACATTTTTATTAAAAAGTGAACAAATGACATAGAAAACCCCAAATAATAAGAAACATATGTTGTGAGTGTTATATTGTAATGTATACTGATTTATTGTGTAATTATATGAATACATATACAGTGATCATTTTTTTCATTAAAAGTCTTGGAATTTGTAATGCCAATGTTATGTGATTTGTGTGTGTATGTGTTTTAATATGGGATGAACTGCCAAATAGACCAAGGATCATTTCCAACCTTTCAATTATTTCTTCTCAAATGTAAAATTTGTAAGAAATAATAAAAAATGTGTTTTTTTTAAACAAATGTATATGGACAAATTGTGTGTTAATTCTCCGACCAAGAATTATATTATAAAAATACTGCTTGGTTGCTTCAGAGATAGATAGAAAAATAGATATGTGAAGCACAAAAAAAGTTAATAGCCCACAAATTAATAAATATTTATAATCTGGATTAAGATACATCCTGAAATAGACCCAATTTCTTTCAGATTTCTTAACTGGTTTATACTAAAAGGATTGGTGTTCTGCAACAATATTAAGGTATGCTAATTTTGAGCATCCAGGTCATTTAATTTTGATGGAACTGACAAATTGGTGAGAAAGACAGAGATGAAAAGAAGAGAATTGAGCCAATGATGAATTGGTATTCTGGATAGCACCTCCGGCAGACAGAAACTCAATAGACACTTATGCCTGATTAACTTTCTTCCAATAAACACACTGCAGACGGAGAATCGAGTGACATTGTTTTCCTTTAGTTCTACCAGTGACAACAAACGCGTCTATTCAGTCTGAGGAAGAGGGAGAAGGAGAAGGGGACGCTGTCACAGAGCCAACAAGCTTTCACACACAAACCACTTTTTGTTTCTCTTGTCTTTAAACGTACTTGCTTGTTATTCTCTGTAAATATCTTATGTTTTCTTTCTGTGGTTTTGATCTGTTTTCATTTTTCCAGACACAGATGATGGCCCCGTCTGATAACAGAGCTTTCAACGCAGCCAACAATTGTTTTTTTCTATTTTCTGGCCGTCTGTCCAGGATGGAAATAAAGTGAACTTTGAGTCAACAGCGTGAACATTAACAAGAAGGAGAGGACACACAACACGCAGTCTGTCGGCGGGCCTGGAGGGGCATATTTATATCTAGTGTCCAACCAACAGTCCAAAATTCAAAAATATTTTCAGTTGAGTGTCACACAAACAAACACCGGAAGCTGAAACTAGGAAATGTTTGGTCTTTCTTACTTCACTATATCAATGTCTAATTTTTCTTAATTTGTATTTATACCCTTTGATCATTTGCTTGAACTCTTTATGCAGTAATACTATTCATGTGCAGATGGGACTGTTTTAGCAGTTACCAGGACATACGGTTTTCATTTGATCACTTCAGTTAGGACATTTTCTTTTGTTATTTTAAAGCCAATAAACTCTCGAACTGACAGATTAAAGTGGGACGAGTTCGGTCCTTATGTTACATTTGTGTTCGTGCAATGTCCGTCAAGGAGGGCACTACTATGGCTGAACCATAATGCGCGCCTGTGTTTGTGGTGAGGTCAAGCAGACTGAAGAGATGAACACACAGCAAGTATGTGTTATGGTTATTTGGGGGGGGTAATATTTTAAGAAGAGACCCTGTGACCTCCTGAGACCCAGCCCCTTCTCTCTGTCACTTCCTTTGCTCAGCGCGGCGTCTGTTTTCTCTGTACTGTAACTGACCCTGACCTTTGACCTCTCTGTGGAGAAAATGGTTCACAACTGGCATTAATTACATATTACATCAAAATTCCCGCGTTCTTCCCTTGCCACTCACAGCTGTCTATCCTCTTTGCCATAATTACCCCTTCTCTCTTTACCTTCGTCTCCAACCCCCCCCTTTGTTTCAGCCCCCACCCTTTTATCTCCCCCTCGTCTTCTCTCCCTAATGTTCTCTACCCTTTTACTCACTCTCTTTTCTCTTTCTGTCTCTCTCCCTTTCTGGAATGTGCAGAAGCAGCTGAGCGGAGGAATGTCGCTGTAACAAGCCCATACACAAACCCGAAGGAGGGAGGCTCCCTACACACACACACACACACACACACACACACACACACACACACGCCTACACAGACATGAACTCATACTATCTTTCTTCTTTGTGATGTGTGCTCATTGACTTCTCAACCACTGCTAAACGATAAAAACCCTGCTTCATTTCTGCCTTGTGTTCTGCCTCTCGCACATGTGTGTCTCTGGTGGAAGGCACAGAAGGAACCTGCATTTCTTTGAAGAACGAAGCAGGATGGACACACAAAACGAGAGAGAGAGAACGTGAACCTGCCTGTTGCAGTAATGAAAAAGGGTGAATATGTCTGCCCTCGGGGGAGGAATGACTCAGTTGCATGTTGCACAACCCCTGCCATGCCCCCCTCTGTTGCGGGCGTCATAGTTAACTGGTATACTGAGTCACAGATAAGAGCACGAATAAAAGAGGGGGGAACCATAACCGGTGATGACCCGACACATGTGGCATTACCACCCTCTCGTGCTCTTTGGCAGGTAAATTGTCCCAGGAGGACAGTCCCCATACACAAGGCACCAAGGGCCACAGACTGCATTGACGAGCACAAACAACATCTTATAAAGACAGTTTGTTCCCTTAATTCTTAAGGAGAAGCCTGATTGAATAAGCAGAGAGAAAGGAGAGGAGGAAACTTGGAAATATCTCAGGCTGGAGGCCCAGAAAGTGCAGATTTCATGTTGAATACCAATTAACTGCAAGCAGTGGTGAAGGAAGTATTGAGAAGCTTCAGATAAAAGTAAGTGAGTATGTGCTGTTGAGTCTAAAAATACACAATTTCTTTCTGAGAAGTTGGGAAGTAAAACGGAAATACCTAAAGTAGAGCAGACTTGTTTCAATATAGCTTGCAGCCGTGACACATTGTGACCTATTAGTATCACTGGGGAGAGCCAACTCAACTGAATGTTAGCTGGCAGAGCCGCTGCAGGGTTTTAGTCTCTTTAAACATTCTGAGCACTGTGGTGAATTTTAACTAAACACAATAGCACATTTTCCAAGATAAAACATACAGTATATGTTTGGGGATAAACATACCAACCAAAAAGTGGAGTTACACGGACTTAATTAATTGTATTACACGTTTTTTTCATTAATAAGAATGGACCTCCCGACAGTTACAGCCCAATTTACTACTGTTACACACATCTTTTTTGATTGAAATTGGTCTTTCATAATATACACGTATCTTAACAGACTATTATTTGTTTGTTTGTTTACCATAGTTTATGGTTTTAACTGATGTCTCATATTTATTATCCTATTTATTTATTGTGTATTGTTATGCTTTAAAAAAGTTTTATTCCTTGTGTGTGTAACATATTTCACAATAATCAGTTAGATTTGATGTTAGCATTTCTATCTATTATACCACATTTTATATTTATATAATACATCTAAGCGTAGAAAAGAGGGTGTGAGGGTCAGGTGGGTGGTATGTGTGTGTGTGTGTGTGTGTGTGTGTATGAGTGCCTCCAAAGATTCCAGCCATCCTGTCTCTGTCTTCACCAATGCTGCACACACAAGCACATACACGGTTACACACACACACACACACACTGGCAGCCAGACATTGGCGGTTGGACGCTCTGTCAGATTTAGACACGTAATTACTGTGCTGGCTTTTTGAGAGCTGTGTGTGTTTGTCTCTTTCTTTACTGAAGGTGTGTCTTACATGTAGGGAATTTATTTTTGGTATTCTGCTCTCCTGTTGGGTTATTGACACACTGTTGGAAATACAGTGTAAATTACGTGCTGTTCACTCTGCCACTGTTTTAGTGAAAGTCAAGTCACTGTAGAGTGACTTATTATCCCGTAGCGCCCCCTATGGGCAACATTTGAGAGCTGCAGTGCAAACCCCACCAAGATATTTTTTCATTTTTGTCTCAAACACATACAGCCACCGTTGCACATATGCTCTTGCAGTTAAAAATCAGCTTGACATTGTAAGGTATGTTCTACATGAAGTCAAGCGTTTCTGCTTAAGTTAGAGGACAACTGAAAGATTTCTGTATTCTTTTTTTAAACCTGTTATTTTTTATCTTACGTACTTTAGGACCTTAGGACTATGTTTTGAGTGTCAAACTATTATACTGCCTTATTTTCCAGTGGCTCTTAAATGTCAAAAACATGACAGAAATATGCAAATCCTCCTGGCATCCTTGTTCTTTAAGTTTGGTTCATGGTAATATTTTTGGTAAGAGGCGTTATTATACAATTCCGATCATTTGCTAGGCACATTGAAATCATACTACCATTTACAAGGAATTGTCATTTAAACGCTCCACTGTTTTTTTACTTTCCATCAGTGAAGGTAAAATATTCTATTATGGTTTAACTGACTAGTAACAGTCTCAACACACAACCAATCACGGAAATGAATTCTCAATAACATTTGAACTTTCTTTAATGTGTGAGACAAAACCTTGACATGTTTGTGGAAAAAAATGTTCTTTAATAAGAGGTTTAACATATTTTAAGTAAATTGTAAAACTTTGGAACACATACTTAAACAATCATTTACATAAATATTATTCAGGGCAAGATCAACTCATACAGTGTAAAAAATAAGAATAGGTTTCATGAATTCAACTTACACCACTCAGATATCACACATTTTAAAACAAGTGCAAAGACAGATGGTTAAACATGTGAACCCTAAATCACGACCTAAAAGCAAATGTACGCTGTGGTAACAGAACAAGAGGCCTTGCGTATATCTCCTTCTTTGTGCGTGTGCTTTGATTCTCACTTTTAGTTCAAGTAAAAAATAAATAAATAGTAGTAAAAACAGTATTTTCAGTGACTCCCTCTATACATCAAGATCAGAAACAATTGGTTTTCCCTCGAGCCCTGAGCTTCCTGGTTTTAGTTTCATGGCTCTGTTGTAAATAATACAAAGACACTCTGGAGGACAGACACACAGACACACAAACACACACACACACACACACTAGAGCCTGTGTGTGTGAAAATATGAAAAAGTACAGAGGCAAATTTTATTTGTAAACAACTGCAAACTCATAGCTTGTTTTTATTTTAACAGTTTCAGTTTGAGTGTCCTTGTTTTTCCCTTCAAGACGTCCAGATCTTCCAGATGTCCCTTGGTTGCTCTGCAGCGTGATTTGACTCCACGAGGACGGGCAGTTTCAGGTTTCCAGATCTGACGAGTACAAGTTTACACGGGGAATCAGACCCGGGGCAAATTGACGAATCTAATTTTTAAGCATCGTCCTAATAAGATAAAGCCGTTGCACAACACTTGACAAAAGGTGCACAACTGTGAGGCGACGCGGCTCCTTACCGTCGCCCTCGGCGGCGTCGTCGGCCAGGGGGTCCGAGTTTACTACGTACTTGTTGCCAAATATCTGCACCAACTGCTCAAAGTACTTGCATTCCTGCTTCTCTCCCCTGAAAACAGAGATGGTTCATGAGGGGAACCAGCGGCGATGATCCAACCACATCCCTCAGCACACGAACCCACGTTACTTACTTCTTGCCTTCTAGGAAGTGTCGGAAATTGGCCCTGAGCCTCTTTATTCTGGTCTGACACTGCTCCGGGGTGCGCAGGTAGCCCTGGCTCGCCATGACCTCGGAGATCTGGATGAAGATGTGCTTGTTCTTCGTGCACCCTTTCAGGGTCTCCTGGATCTCTTCGCTCCCCCAGACGTCCAGCAGGACCTGCGTCTCCCGGTCGCTCCAGGCCTGCTTCGAATTGTCCGACGTCCACTGGGTACCTGAGGTCACCGGCGGAGTGGAGGTCGCAAAATAAAATAAAAAACAACAACACAAGAACCCGTACGGTTTATAGGAAAACTACAATAGCAAGAAAATATACGCGGCAATTGCGTTTACTTATATGCAATGTTATGTTTCACCTTTCTTTTGGGTGCAGTCATCCGGCTCATCCGTCGTGTCCTGGATCAACTCCTCCACTTTCAGCTCCCTCCCGAAGATATCACTCATCTCATTGAAGAATTTATGGTCCTCTCTTGGATTTAAAGAGAATAAACTGGCCGTTAGCGTGTGATTAGCTGGCAACGCTAATCCCAAACAAATCAAAACAAGGTTTTTCCAGATACAAATACACACATAAAAATAGCAAACTTAACAATGAAAGTTTCACGTCAAAAGTTTTTTTTTTAAATCCATGGAAACTACTCATACAAAGGAAAAGCATTTTGTTGTCATTTTACTATAAAAGGGTCAATTTTGTTTAATGCTACTACTCCCTAGTTCTTTAACCTTGACCTCTGTTGTGTTGTAGTGTATAATAAATGTATGTTTGGCTCGGTATAGACTGTGGTGACACATATTACTTGGAAAAAGACGATAAAGAATCTGTTCACTATATTTCGACAGATTTAAAAAGGTTATTTACAAGGTTAACTTTGCTGTATTTCTTTAATTGTGGCTGTTAAAGAGCAAACATGATTTGTAGAACATGTTTGACCTTTAACCAACAACTGCCTCTTGATGCTGACTATTAAAAACAAAACCAATAACAAAAGAGAAAACGATCCATAGTTTTGACCCCACTGACTTTTCGTGCAGGAAGCCGTGTTTAAGGCGCTTGATGCGTGTGTAGCACTGCTCCGAGGTCCTTATGAATCCCGCGTCACTCATCTTCTCAGAGATGTACTGAAACACGTGCCGGTTCTTCAGGCAGCCCTTCAGGGTGACCTGGACGTTGTCCTCGCCCCAGATGTCCAGCAAGGTGCGTGTCTCCTGGTCGGACCAGGGCATCTTCCTGCTCTGGTCAGCCAGGAGGTGGCTGGATGACGGCTGCTCGTCTAGGCCGAAAAACCACCCAAAGCATCATTGGGATTAATTCTTTGAAAAGGTACACATCATCTGCACAACAACGCTGGGCACAATTTGCCGAAATGGGCGGGGCGACAAAAGCTGATGGATCACAGTGGGAACCTACACATGTCTGCATCCTTGTCCATGAGGGGTAGCAAGGTGGCGTCCGCAGCAGCACCGTCCACCTCGGGGCACACGGACTCGTCCCCAAGCACCGGGGCCAGGAGGTGGAAGTATCGAAACACGGCGGGCCGGGCTCCACTTCTGAAAAAAACAAAACAATTGCGAGCTGTGAAACAGTCGGCCTGCGTGGAGACGGCGGTCTCGATCTCAGCCGGGCCACTTGATTCACCTCCAGCTGTTGCAGTAGCGCCGGTAGCTCTTCTTCAACCTTTTGATCCGGGAGTGGCACTGCTCCGCCGTCCTCAGGTAGCCCATGGAGGCCATCTTCTCCGATATGTCGATGAATATGTGCCCGTTGCGGACGCAGGTTTTCAGGCCGCGCTGCACGTCGTCCGCGGCCCACACTTCGACCAGAGCCGCCGTCTCCTGCTCCGTCCATGCCGCGTTCACATCCGTACCTGCTCAAAGGGGGGGGGGGGGGGGGGGGGGGCGACGTTACAAATGGCTGCCCGCGCTGCTGCTGCTGTGGCGAACGAATGAAGACGTCCGTTACCTGGATCCTGGTCTGCTTGTTCGTCTCTTTCATCGTACTCGTCGATGGAAACTGCCTCCTGGCCGAGTATTTGCTCCAGCTGGTGGTAGAACCTGTAGTCCACTTTCCTGCCGCATCTAGACGGTAAACACAAGCAATAAAGGGTCACGCTGGATTACACGTGCACAAAGGTCAAGGGATGAGCTGAAAAGGTCGATCTCACTTCTTCTTGTCGTAGCTCTGTCGGAAGTTGTTCCTCAGCGACTTGACTTTCCAGCGGCACTGCTCCGAGGACTTGGCGTAGCCGAGGTCGCTCATTCTCTGCGAAATGTCGGCGTAAATGTGCCCGTTGTGGACGAAGCCCCTCAGCGCCGTCTGCACGTCTTCGTCGCCCCAGATCTCGATGAGCGCCAGGGTCTCCTCGTCGGACCAGGAGCTGCTGGCCGGTTTCTCCGCCGACGTGCCGATTTCTCCATCTTACAGCAGAAACACTTTACTCTTAGTACGGCTGCACAGTTTAACAACTCACTGTATTGGGTTTCAGCCCATACGTGTTGTTTTGCCTGTAGTATTTGAATGATGATCATGGCATTTTATATCAAACTACTCCATACGACGTCTGTGTTCATGTTAACGCAGGAGGATGCTACACTAGTTTAGCACTTAATCTGTACATGCACAGCAATTTGAAACATTTGTCCACGACACTGTTGTGAAAACAGTGTGCGACAAAGAACGTGGCGCTTCTCTTCTTTTTCACCTGTCTCAGTCACCGATCCGCCGTTGGAGTCCTCTGATATTTCAATGGAGTCCGTCACCAGAGTGGAGGAGGTGGACGGCTGCTTGTCCAGGATTTGTTCCAGCAGGTCGTAGAATTTGAAGTCGACGGTCCCCGACGAGCTGCGGGCAGCGCAGAATGACGTGTTACCGCGCAGCCGTCTTTTTCGACAGCGTTCAAAACGAGTATTCGGTCGCTGCATTTACTTCAGGGTCTCCTGACAATGCCGATAGTTGGCTTTCAGGCGTTTGATCCGGGTGTGGCACTGCCCTGAGCTGCGGGAGAAGCCGTCGGCGGCGAGTTTCTCCGATATTTCGGTGAAAATGTGACCGTTGTGTGGAGTGCGCCTCATGCTCTGCTGGACCTAATTGGCGGGCACATTCATAGCAACATGGAGGGATGTACAAGAAATATATATATATTAAAAGAAACTTTTAACAGACCGATTAGGATAGCATGCACCTATGCAAATATGTATGGAAACGTATTATTATTATTGTTATTTTCTTTGTGACCTCCAAACTCAAAGCCAATTCTATGTTGGCCCTTCTGCTCCTGGAGATCTAAGTTTCTAGAGATACTAAAGAGTTTCATTTTGATTTGAAACAGCAGACAAAAAGCTTCCAACATGATCAAAGATTCAGTTTAAGGTTAGATCTCTGCATTGCTGCCTAGATGATAATACTTTTTTCATCCATTCAACGATTAAAAGAATTGATGAAGTGGTGTGAGGAGGCAGTTCAGCCGGAGTACCAGGATCCTTAATGACATCATTCAGTATTCTATTCCACGTACTGCTGTACCTGAGGGTCTCCCCAGATCTCTAGAAGGATGATGGTCTCTTTGTCCGACCAGGGGACTTTCTTCCTTTCCTCCTGAACGCCCACAGCAGATTCTGTTGAGAGACAAAGAGAAAATTAAAACCCTTTCTGTCACAACATGCCATGGCTTCACTACTACTGCCGGCGACATCACATTACATTATATCCGTTTTGTTTTAGCCACACTGCTCAACAGTTTCACGTTTGCTGAAAATGTGATGATGATTAAATCATGACAGGTTATATTATTCTGCTGTTGAAGTTAACACGCTCCTCAGTTTGTTACCGGAGCCTCCTCCCCTCATCCCTCGCTGTCAGTAGAGAACATCAGAGCTTACCGATGTCCTGATGGGAAAAAGGCGGTGAATCATTGTCTTCAGGCTCTCCTGGTATTTCCTCCAGCTGCGGCACCGATGCAAAGTCCTTCACTAAAAGGCTTCCCAGTTCATTGTAAAACTTGCACTCAACCTGCTCCCGTCCCCTCAAGCTGCATCGAGAGATAAGAAGCGAGCAGATATAAACTATGAATGAAAAAATATCGCAAACTTTTCCTTTCATTCCTGAGTATAAGTATACATACATGTTTTGGTAGCATTGCCTGAAATTAGATTTCAGCCTCTTCAGCCTTGTTTGGCACTGCTCTGGTGTTCGGGTGAAGCCCTGGGCGGCCATGTTGTTGGATATGATGGAGAATATGTGTCCGTTCCTGTGCATTCCCCTCAGCTCCTGTTGCATCTGGTCTTCCCCCCACGTGTTGATGAGGGCCAACGTCTCAATGTCTGTCCAAGGAACGCTTCTAGTTCCTTAAATGAAAATATGAATCACATGGTTTGGCGATATAATCTGTGAAACTGTATTCATATTACTGTCCTTTTGATAAAACACTATATTATGCTAGATTTCTGTGCTTTGGGAAGCTCGTAGAAAATGATATACACACAAATATATATATATATATATATATATATATATATAAATATTTATTATCTTGTTTATTTACTTTTACCTGCAGTTGCCCTAATGACTATGACTATTGTTATGTTCTATTCATGGACATATAGGCAAAGTAACTAAACTGAAACTAAATTAACTAAACAAAACTGGCACTGCAACAGTTGGTTGATTAATCATCTATTGGGTAAAACAGAAAACCTATTGGAAGAAATGCCTTTTGGTTATAACATTCTCTAGTTGCATTTTTATGATTTATGAAAAGGTGTGAAATGTTGGTTGAGTAAAATAAGCAATTATGAACACATTCTTTTGCAAAATTATAGTAATGTTCATGTGTTCAATGTTTTTTCTAATGTCTTTCTAAACTGAACGCCGCTATTAAAAGTGAAATTTTACCGATTCCCAGTTGGCTCGAACGGCCGAGAAACTGCAAGTCCTCATCGCCGTCTTGTGACTCATCTTCATCGACGACCTCTTCGACATCATAAGTGACCTCGGGAACAGCCGAGGAGCCGAGTACCCGCTTCAGCTGCTCGTAAAATTTATACTCCAGTTTGGAGTTCCTTCTGGTGTTAGAAAAGGGAAAACGGCGATTTCTCTACTGTTTTTCTCTAAAACTGTGACATTTTGCAATGATTGGCCGTAAAAGACAAGCGGAGAAGAAGAAGAAGGAGGACAGTTTGGTAAACACCCACTTGTTGTTCTTGCGAAAGCATTTCTTCAGTCGTTTGATCCTGGTCTGGCACTGCTCCACAGTTCTCAGGTAGCCTCGCTCCGCCATCTTCTGAGCAATCTGCGTAAATATGTGACGGTTTTTCAAGCAGCCCTTCAGAGCCCGCTGCACCGAGTCCTTCCCCCAGATGTCGAGCAGATTGAGCGTCTCCTCGTCCGACCAGGGGACTTTCGTGTCCGTCACAACTGGGAAAGAACCTTCCTGAGAGTCTAAAATGAAATGAGCACTTAGTCAAAGGCCTAAGTTTAGATTGATTGGAATGATATTGCCACAGATCCATCGAAAAAAAAAGAGCACAAACCTGTATATTCTCCCCATATTGAGATAAGAGGAGATTCACCTGAATTCTCATCATCCATTGACGAATCCCTGGAAACGTAGAAAAACACAAAAGGATCTAAATGACAGATTGGATTACGGTATTTTTTTTCCAAATCTGATCACAGGGAATTTCTCTTTGTGATGATTCTTTGGAGCATAAAACGAATTTAATGCTGTTTCCACATAAAGCCTTTTTTCAAAAGGATTAAAATGACAGAAAGTACATGAAGCAACACACATGGGCCATAACGCGCTTACTTTGGCACAGTTATGCTCTAAGCTACATGCTTAGACCAGCACCCCAACATGCTCACAGTTGCAATGCTAACATGCAGATGTTTAGTAGGTATAATGCTTCCAAAATCACAAATGTTGTTGGCATGCTGAAATTAGGCTTTAAACACAAACAAAAGCTGAGGCTGATGGGAATTTAATTTGTTTTGTGGGTATTTGAAATGAAAAGTTAAGGACTCACTACAGCCTTGGAACGTCATTGTCTGGCAACAAATAACATTTGCACAACATTTTTTGCCAACTCATGATGAACACATGTTGAAATATTTCACAGGATGTAAAAAACCTGACTGATATTCCACTTTTAATCAAACGTGGTGGGCCAATAGGCCATCGTTGCCATCCTAATAAAACATCAAAGGGAAATGGAATGACGAGTGATGAAAATGAAAACAGAAGTGATTACTGACCACGACCGATCAAAAACAATATCTTACAAGAAAGCAGTCGCATCTGCAGGCTGTTTAGCGGGAATGTCCACGCTTCCGTTCAGCTTCCTCTTCCTGAGAACCCGCCCCCCTCTCAAGCTTTGGCTGTTGTCATTGGCTGCTGCCGTGTCCGCAGTCGCGTTGGGCGTAGTAAGGTCTATGGTCATGTCGCATGGTTGTGCTGTGAGTGAGTCTTTGTCGTCTCTAACCTGCAGCTGCCAGCTGCCCGAGTCTCTCGCCTCCTCCAGTCTCTGTCTCACTGTCTCCGAGCTCCTCCTGAGCGTCCTCTGCAGGCTGCTCGTGTTGAAGAGAGCGTCGAGAGGTCCTTTTTGCTCCGGAGGGTTTGAGTCTCTGAGAGCAGGCGAATATGAGGTGGTGTTGGTGACAGGTTTGGTCCCAGGAGGCAGAGACAGGGAGGAGAGGATGCAGTCATCCATTGGTAATAATCTAGGATCTACAATCAAGAAAATATATATGAGGTTCATTGAAAAGACGGATTTAACCATTACTTACTTACATTACTTTAAACTTTTAATTCTTTCAAAATACAATACAAATAATTTCTACTGGTTGTTTCAGGTGCATCTTCACATTTTACAAGTAATGCTTTAGTAGTTTTCTCTCAAATTAGAAACAATAGAAAACGCTAAATCCTGAGCATTTGTACAAGGCGGATTGGACAGACAACGAACAGACGTGTTCCCGATTGGTCTTCTAGTCCCCGATTGTGTCACTTTCTGCTTAAGTGTTGACTCTCCAACTACAGTGCACAACTAGTGGCATACGGTACCTTTCTCTTCAAAATGGCCGAGGTTTCTGTGATGTTCAAGTACACCCTTCATGTCCTCTGGCGGGAAAAAGGATTGTAGACATTGGTCTAGGAATGACGGAGTGTCTCCAAGCAATGCTGCCAACTGAGAAGAAAGATCAAGTTACCACCTTTAGTAATCCTGCACTCATTCTCTTATGTACTGCTGAATGACTCACGGCGAGTTCAAATAAAAAAATGAATCATTATTGAAGGGTTTTTTTGTTGTTGTTTTTTTACATCCATACAGCTCTTTTGTGTTCCTATAAGCCGGAGTTAACGCGAGGAACATTAGCAGTTTCATATTGGAACAGCATGCAGCTCAGCTGACCCAAATAAAACCAATTAGCCTTATGGCCTAACGAGCATTTCCTTATTTTATAGTAAGTAACAGCTACCACTCTGACTATGTTGTATTGCTACTCTCCCACTACTTGGTACACAAAGGGAGCAAAGCAGTCCATTGGGACACTGAGTTGCACCTGTATCGAGTTAACCCTCCATATCTGTCACTGGGTCAGTGGTGCAGACGGATGAGCCCCTGCGCCAGACCAATGTGCCACAGTCTGCCTAAGAAAAAATAGTGGTGCAGTTTGGATCAATGCTGCTCTGTTTTGCCTTCGGTGTATTCTGTTGGAGGAATAAAAGGCCGAGGGAAGTAGTGGAGCTCTCCCACAGGGGCTGGTAATCTCCCCAGGTAGCCTCACATCAACACCGCGGAGGGTATGTAACAAAAACAGGGATTTAACAGTAGCTAAAAATATGACCAGTTACATAAACATGAATGTCAGGAGCAGCATGGCAGGATAATGCCTTAATAGAAGCAATAGAGTAAGGTCACTTACTGTCACTTACATCAGTTTCAAATCTATCCCGTCATGTAATGTGACGTTCAAACAAACAAATAACATGTTGATTCCCACGGGTGTTATGACATGACCTATGTGTATTTTTACTTGACAAATCACAAACAACTTCTAGTTATTTTCCAAATTCTGAGTGTTCTTGGTTGTTCCCGTCATATTACACTGAAGTATGAAACAGCCGTTCACATGCACTCACGTTGGTCCCTTTACATTTCATTTCCAGGGAAATGTTGGTTTGTCAGGAAAACCAGGGCCAAAAGTAAGAGAAAAATGTCTTTTTGTTGTCTTTTACACAAATCAGAAAATGTACCTAAATGTACATTACTCGTCCAACGCTGAACAGTAGACAAAGTTGGACACTAGCTGGCGAACATAGTGGAGTATTTAGCATCTAAAGATCCAGATTGCTTCCCTCAGTGGTTGGAAGAGACTGAAGCAAAGCTAAAATAAGATGATGGCTTAACACCAACCAAGAAGCGACGAGATTATGATTGATATATTGCAATTCATGTAACGTAATAAATGATGCCAAAAGAAATACGGCACCTGTGTGAAATCTGGAACTGGCAGCAGCTCCTCCAGTCTTGATATGAACTCCCACACCAGCATCTCAAGTGCAGCATCATACTTTGGACCAAAATACACGGGGAATATTTCCTGCAAATGAGGAACACCGACAGATTAAGAGAAAGATACATTGGGCACAAGTGTGGGATTAGCAAGCAAATCAGATTAAAAATCAAAGTGAGACAACGCAATAAGTGAGCGTAGCCTCACTTGGAAAAAGTATTTCCTTTCCGAGGGATCCTCCAGTAATGAATGCACCAGCTCCACAAAGTTGACCTCTGACTCCTCCACCTGGTTTATTGTTACCTGTTACAAACACACACACACACACGCTCAAATCAAGGTTACGGAAAACAAACAACAGCATTTGGTTTGAGTTTTAAAAGTCGATTACAAATTCACCAATGACAATTGTTCCCAACAGCCGTAAGACCAGTTGTTTCCACACCAGGAAGAAAACAGCTGTGTCTTTGTCAGCGACGGTTTACTTACATGGTGATCTGTGGCTGTGCTCACGGGAGCTTTGATTCTGTCCAGATGTGGCTGAATGGTCTGCATGTCCACCGTGTGCTCACCTCGACACATCTCCAGAACCAGCTGGATGTGCACACAAACAAAAACGACAGTCCTGATTTATAAAAAACAAACTTTGTTTCACATTTGCATTATTTCTTCAGTTTAAATTTGCCGTGTTTGACCTCTTGCTACTCTGCACACCTGATTTAGAGGGAAACATATGAAATGAATACGTATATGAGATTGAGACATCACTCGTCATCTACTTAATAAGATTGTCTGTCTTGGCTTTAACCTCAAATAAATATCTAAAACCAGTACAGGTGTCTCCTCAGTATGACTGACCCTGGCCCTGAGTCCCAGGATGAGCTGAGCCCTCTGACTGTAGCTCATCAGCTCTGGGACCAGTTCCGTCACCATGGTAACAAACTCCTCCAGCATCCCGTAGTGGTCCACAAGTCCCTGCTGCACTACTTGCCAGACTGCGGCTGATAACAGCTGCAAGGGCGGGGCCAGGAGGCGTAGATACTGGAGTGGAAGATCATTACCTGAGGTTGAGGAACAGAAGAAAACAGAAAAAAAATTAACTTGTATACTACTTTTTTAAAAATTACTATTTCAGTCACTTTTTAATACAGCCTGTTAAATGTGCATCAACAATCATCAACAAGAGTTTAAAATCACCTAAAACCCCGATTGAAAACCAGAGTGGGAGTAAACAACTGAAGGCAAGTAACCCAACAAGCAGGTTACACCTGCACACGCAGTTATTATTGACTGCACATATTCTCAATAACTGAGGAAACATGTCAATTCGGTGGGGCGAGTGAAAATATTTCTTAACCACGCCATTTCACTTAGATGGTTTTCCATTTAAAATTGACAATAAGAATAACTTTTGCACTGGTGTAACAAAGTGATGTTATCAGACACCGTCTATTTGAAATATATTTAAAATATCACAAAATAAAATGGCATATGCTGTAATAGAGGATCTTCTCTACAGCACCAACTCCTTCTTGAGAAGGAGTATTCAATGTATTTCCAATATGTTTTTTATATGATTACTATGCTGCGGCTAAATGAAAACAGTATTGCTAATAACATCTGCTGTAGCATTCATTCAGTAGCTGTTCAAACATTGACCTGCTGGAACACAGGCTGTCAGGCCGGTGCACGAAGCCAAACTGTGTTGTTCAGACGATCCAAAGCCCACTTGAGAAATGTCAAAACAGCCGCGTCAAGTTGACTTTGTTTACATGACATAATTCACCGGCATTTACATGCAATCGGTGTCAACAACGGACACACACACACACACACTACACGCCGGCCAGGAGCACACTAGGCATACATGCACCTGATGATACATGAACATATATATGGCTGCTGATACAGGGACTGCTCCCAGGTGCGCTGACAATCCGTCCAACTCACAACAAAGTCACATCGCGACGAATGCTGTAACTACGAGAAGAAGATTGCAAGCAGGAAAACCAAGGAAGCCATGAGACAAAACATTATATAAATAATAGCTATGACAGTCGGGTCAACATTAAAAGCGAACTACGGCTGCGGATCACCGAGGTGGATTTTAAGGAGGGACGGAAATACGGGAGCACTTGAGGTGCTAATTGCGGTTCACGTTGCTTCCTGCAGGAATACGTTACGCTACATTAGCGGTTCATTTAAGGTCACAGTAAACCCACCGATAACACGAGAGATCTGGGAGCAGTTGTTTTTTTCATCACACGCACCTCGACTGCTTCCACTTTCAGTTCCCCCTTCCATTTAGCAGCGGACAAAAAGCAAAAAACGAGCAGATGTCGCCCTCGGGTAGTAGCGATCGGAGGAAAAAAAATATATTACAAAAAAACTAACGAACGACTTCCGCCAATTTATGCGTTGGTTAAAACGCACACGACCGATCGCCAACCCACACAAAAAAAACAGCGAGCGAAAATTTGGCAGAAAGCATTGACGGGCTTCTTGTTTTTAAATCTCGCTGCAGGAGGAGACACAGAACAAAGGTTTCTGGTCTCATCCGCCTCAGTCCAGATCACGGCAAGCCCTCTTTCCTGGTTGGCTGACGAAGACCGGATCAACTCCGCAATTCAGATTTTTGGACTAGATGGCGCCATTGTCTTTCCATTTAGCTTTTCTGTTTCTTTGTGGACATTTTATGCAATTTCTTTTACTAAGGTAAACGTAGCATAATCACAATGCAATAATACAACATCAATAATGAAGCTGCTGCGTTAAGAATTCAACACTTGCATGAGCTTTTTTTTTTTTAGCAGGAGTAATGTTTAAATTGTCTAGCCCAGTGTTTCTCAACTGGTGTTGAGGGTGGGTCGCGGACCCGTTCGTAGTGGGTCGCGGGCCTTTGCATGGAAAAATTAAGGAAAGGACAGCGGAGTGTTGGGTTTTTTTTCGGAAAGAAAAAAGGTGTTGGATCATTCCTTAAAATGTGGCAAAGGACAACACATTCACCAACTAAGGGTAACTTCAAATGAAAACATTCAGCACATCGAATAATTGGCGTAAATAAAAACATCAAGCCAGAACTTTAAATGACATTTCCCTGACCGAGAATCTAACCCGGGCCGCGGCGGTGAAAGCGCCGAATCCTAGCCACTAGACCATCAGGGACACAGTTGTGCATATTATGTCCTCCAATCAGATCGAAAACATTCAGCACATCGAATAATTGGCTTAAATTAAAACATCAAGTCAGAACTTTAAAAGCCAATTCCCTGACCGGGAATCGAACCCGGGCCGCGGCGGTGAAAGCGCCGAATCCTAGCCACTAGACCACCAGGGACACATTCATGCTAATTAAGTCGTAATATCGGATCGAACATATTCAGGACATGGAAAATATTGCTTGAATGAAAAGGCTAAACCAGGTTTCCCTGTCTACTAAGAGCATCAAACAATAACTACTTAACAGTGGGGGACAAGTTGATGCACATCACATCATTGAAATGTTGCAACGGACAACACAAGCATAAACTAAGGGTAACTTCAAATGCCATTTCCCTGACCGGGAATGCAACCCGGGCCGCGGCGGTGAGAGCGCCGAATCCTAGCCACTAGACCATCAGGGACACAGTTGTGCATATTATGTCCTCCAATCAGATCGAAAACATTCAGCAGATCGAATAATTGGCTTAAATTAAAACATCAAGTCAGAACTTTAAAAGCCAGTTCCCTGACCGGGAATCGAACCCGGGCCGCGGCGGTGAGAGCGCCTAATCCTAGCCACTAGACCATCAGGGACACAGTTGTGCATATTATGTCCTCCAATCAGATCGAAAACATTCAGCACATCGAATAATTGGCGTAAATAAAAACATCAAGCCAGAACTTTAAATGACATTTCCCTGACCGGGAATCGAACCCGGGCCGCGGCGGTGAAAGCGCCGAATCCTAGCCACTAGACCACCAGGGACACATTCATGCTAATTAAGTCGTAATATCGGATCGAAAATATTCAGGACATGGAAAATATTGCTTGAATGAAAAGGCTAAACCAGGTTTCCCTGTCTACTAAGAGCATCAAACAATAACTACTTAACAGTGGGGGACAAGTTGATGCACATCACATCATTGAAATGTTGCAACGGACAACACAAGCATAAACTAAGGGTAACTTCAAATGCCATTTCCCTGACCGGGAATGCAACCCGGGCCGCGGCGGTGAGAGCGCCGAATCCTAGCCACTAGACCATCAGGGACACAGTTGTGCATATTATGTCCTCCAATCAGATCGAAAACATTCAGCAGATCGAATAATTGGCTTAAATTAAAACATCAAGTCAGAACTTTAAAAGCCAATTCCCTGACCGGGAATCGAACCCGGGCCGCGGCGGTGAAAGCGCCGAATCCTAGCCACTAGACCACCAGGGACACATTCATGCTAATTAAGTCGTAATATCGAATCGAACATATTCAGGACATGGAAAATATTGCTTGAATGAAAAGGCTAAACCAGGTTTCCCTGTCTACTAAGAGCATCAAACAATAACTACTTAACAGTGGGGGACAAGTTGATGCACATCACATCATTGAAATGTTGCAACGGACAACACAAGCATAAACTAAGGGTAACTTCAAATGCCATTTCCCTGACCGGGAATGCAACCCGGGCCGCGGCGGTGAGAGCGCCGAATCCTAGCCACTAGACCATCAGGGACACAGTTGTGCATATTATGTCCTCCAATCAGATCGAAAACATTCAGCAGATCGAATAATTGGCTTAAATTAAAACATCAAGTCAGAACTTTAAAAGCCAGTTCCCTGACCGGGAATCGAACCCGGGCCGCGGCGGTGAGAGCGCCGAATCCTAGCCACTAGACCATCAGGGACACAGTTGTGCATATTATGTCCTCCAATCAGATCGAAAACATTCAGCAGATCGAATAATTGGCTTAAATTAAAACATCAAGTCAGAACTTTAAAAGCCAATTCCCTGACCGGGAATCGAACCCGGGCCGCGGCGGTGAAAGCGCCGAATCCTAGCCACTAGACCACCAGGGACACATTCATGCTAATTAAGTCGTAATATCGGATCGAACATATTCAGGACATGGAAAATATTGCTTGAATGAAAAGGCTAAACCAGGTTTCCCTGTCTACTAAGAGCATCAAACAATAACTACTTAACAGTGGGGGACAAGTTGATGCACATCACATCATTGAAATGTTGCAACGGACAACACAAGCATAAACTAAGGGTAACTTCAAATGCCATTTCCCTGACCGGGAATGCAACCCGGGCCGCGGCGGTGAGAGCGCCGAATCCTAGCCACTAGACCATCAGGGACACAGTTGTGCATATTATGTCCTCCAATCAGATCGAAAACATTCAGCAGATCGAATAATTGGCTTAAATTAAAACATCAAGTCAGAACTTTAAAAGCCAATTCCCTGACCGGGAATCGAACCCGGGCCGCGGCGGTGAAAGCGCCGAATCCTAGCCACTAGACCACCAGGGACACATTCATGCTAATTAAGTCGTAATATCGGATCGAAAATATTCAGGACATGGAAAATATTGCTTGAATGAAAAGGCTAAACCAGGTTTCCCTGTCTACTAAGAGCATCAAACAATAACTACTTAACAGTGGGGGACAAGTTGATGCACATCACATCATTTAAATGTTGCAACGGAGAACACAAGCATCAACTAAGGGTAACTTCAAATGCCATTTCCCTGACCGGGAATCGAACCCAGGCCGCGGCGGTGAGAGCGCCGAATCCTAGCCACTAGACCATCAGGGACCCAGTTGTGCATATTATGTCCTCCAATCAGATCGAAAACATTCAGCACATCGAATAATTGGCGTAAATAAAAACATCAAGCCAGAACTTTAAATGACATTTCCCTGACCGGGAATCGAACCCTGGCCGCGGCGGTGAAAGCGCCGAATCCTAGCCACTAGACCACCAGGGACACAGTTGTGCATATTATGTCCTCCAATCAGATCGAAAACATTCAGCACATCGAATAATAGGCTTAAATTAAAACATCAAGTCAGAACTTTAAAAGCCAATTCCCTGACCGGGAATCGAACCCGGGCCGCGGCGGTGAGAGCGCCGAATCCTAGCCACTAGACCATCAGGGACACAGTTGTGCATATTATGTCCTCCAATCAGATCGAAAACATTCAGCACATCGAATAATTGGCGTAAATAAAAACATCAAGCCAGAACTTTAAATGACATTTCCCTGACCGGGAATCAAACCCGGGCCGCGGCGGTGAAAGCGCCGAATCCTAGCCACTAGACCACCAGGGACACATTCATGCTAATTAAGTCGTAATATCGGATCGAAAATATTCAGGACATGGAAAATATTGCTTGAATGAAAAGGCTAAACCAGGTTTCCCTGTTTACTAAGAGCATCAAACAATAACTACTTAACAGTGGGGGACAAGTTGATGCACATCACATCATTGAAATGTTGCAACTGACAACACAAGCATAAACTAAGGGTAACTTCAAATGCCATTTCCCTGACCGGGAATCGAACCCGGGCCGCGGCGGTGAGAGCGCCGAATCCTAGCCACTAGACCATCAGGGACACAGTTGTGCATATTATGTCCTCCAATCAGATCGAAAACATTCAGCACATCGAATAATTGGCTTAAATTAAAACATCAAGTCAGAACTTTAAAAGCCAATTCCCTGACCGGGAATCGAACCCGGGCCGCGGCGGTGAGAGCGCCGAATCCTAGCCACTAGACCATCAGGGACACAGTTGTGCATATTATGTCCTCCAATCAGATCGAAAACATTCAGCACATCGAATAATTGGCTTAAATTAAAACATCAAGTCAGAACTTTAAAAGCCAATTCCCTGACCGGGAATCGAACCCGGGCCGCGGCGGTGAGAGCGCCGAATCCTAGCCACTAGACCATCAGGGACACAGTTGTGCATATTATGTCCTCCAATCAGATCGAAAACATTCAGCACATCGAATAATTGGCGTAAATAAAAACATCAAGCCAGAACTTTAAATGACATTTCCCTGACCGGGAATCGAACCCGGGCCGCGGCAGTGAAAGCGCCGAATCCTAGCCACTAGACCACCAGGGACACATTCATGCTAATTAAGTCGTAATATCGGATCGAAAATATTCAGGACATGGAAAATATTGCTTGAATGAAAAGGCTAAACCAGGTTTCCCTGTCTACTAAGAGCATCAAACAATAACTACTTAACAGTGGGGGACAAGTTGATGCACATCACATCATTGAAATGTTGCAACTGACAACACAAGCATAAACTAAGGGTAACTTCAAATGCCATTTCCCTGACCGGGAATCGAACCCGGGCCGCGGCGGTGAGAGCGCCGAATCCTAGCCACTAGACCATCAGGGACACAGTTGTGCATATTATGTCCTCCAATCAGATCGAAAACATTCAGCACATCGAATAATAGGCTTAAATTAAAACATCAAGTCAGAACTTTAAAAGCCAATTCCCTGACCGGGAATCGAACCCGGGCCGCGGCGGTGAGAGCGCCGAATCCTAGCCACTAGACCATCAGGGACACAGTTGTGCATATTATGTCCTCCAATCAGATCGAAAACATTCAGCACATCGAATAATTGGCGTAAATAAAAACATCAAGCCAGAACTTTAAATGACATTTCCCTGACCGGGAATCGAACCCGGGCCGCGGCGGTGAAAGCGCCGAATCCTAGCCACTAGATCACCAGGGACACATTCATGCTAATTAAGTCGTAATATCGGATCGAAAATATTCAGGACATGGAAAATATTGCTTGAATGAAAAGGCTAAACCAGGTTTCCCTGTCTACTAAGAGCATCAAACAATAACTACTTAACAGTGGGGGACAAGTTGATGCACATGACATCATTGAAATGTTGCAACTGACAACACAAGCATAAACTAAGGGTAACCTCAAATGCCATTTCCCTGACCGGGAATCGAACCCAGGCCGCGGCGGTGAGAGCGCCGAATCCTAGCCACTAGACCATCAGGGACACAGTTGTCCATATTATGTCCTCCAATCAGATCGAAAACATTCAGCACATCGAATAATTGGCGTGAATAAAAACATCAAGCCAGAACTTTAAATGACATTTCCCTGACCGGGAATCGAACCCGGGCCGCGGCGGTGAGAGCGCCGAATCCTAGCCACTAGACCATCAGGGACACAGTTGTGCATATTATGTCCTCCAATCAGATCGAAAACATTCAGCACATGGAATAATTGGCTTAAATTAAAACATCAAGTCAGAACTTTAAAAGCCAATTCCCTGACCGGGAATCGAACCCGGGCCGCGGCGGTGAGAGCGCCGAATCCTAGCCACTAGACCATCAGGGACACAGTTGCGCATATTATGTCCTCCAATCAGATCGAAAACATTCAGCACATCGAATAATTGGCGTAAATAAAAACATCAAGCCAGAACTTTAAATGACATTTCCCTGACCGGGAATCGAACCCGGGCCGCGGAGGTGAAAGCGCCGAATCCTAGCCACTAGACCACCAGGGACACATTCATGCTAATTAAGTCGTAATATCGGATCGAAAATATTCAGGACATGGAAAATATTGCTTGAATGAAAAGGCTAAACCAGGTTTCCCTGTCTACTAAGAGCATCAAACAATAACTACTTAACAGTGGGGGACAAGTTGATGCACATCACATCATTGAAATGTTGCAACTGACAACACAAGCATAAACTAAGGGTAACTTCAAATGCCATTTCCCTGACCGGGAATCGAACCCGGGCCGCGGCGGTGAGAGCGCCGAATCCTAGCCACTAGGCCATCAGGGACACAGTTGTGCATATTATGTCCTCCAATCAGATCGAAAACATTCAGCACATCGAATAATAGGCTTAAATTAAAACATCAAGTCAGAACTTTAAAAGCCAATTCCCTGACCGGGAATCGAACCCGGGCCGCGGCGGTGAGAGCGCCGAATCCTAGCCACTAGACCATCAGGGACACAGTTGTGCATATTATGTCCTCCAATCAGATCGAAAACATTCAGCACATCGAATAATTGGCGTAAATAAAAACATCAAGCCAGAACTTTAAATGACATTTCCCTGACCGGGAATCAAACCCGGGCCGCGGCGGTGAAAGCGCCGAATCCTAGCCACTAGACCACCAGGGACACATTCATGCTAATTAAGTCGTAATATCGGATCGAAAATATTCAGGACATGGAAAATATTGCTTGAATGAAAAGGCTAAACCAGGTTTCCCTGTTTACTAAGAGCATCAAACAATAACTACTTAACAGTGGGGGACAAGTTGATGCACATCACATCATTGAAATGTTGCAACTGACAACACAAGCATAAACTAAGGGTAACTTCAAATGCCATTTCCCTGACCGGGAATCGAACCCGGGCCGCGGCGGTGAGAGCGCCGAATCCTAGCCACTAGACCATCAGGGACACAGTTGTGCATATTATGTCCTCCAATCAGATCGAAAACATTCAGCACATCGAATAATTGGCTTAAATTAAAACATCAAGTCAGAACTTTAAAAGCCAATTCCCTGACCGGGAATCGAACCCGGGCCGCGGCGGTGAGAGCGCCGAATCCTAGCCACTAGACCATCAGGGACACAGTTGTGCATATTATGTCCTCCAATCAGATCGAAAACATTCAGCACATCGAATAATTGGCTTAAATTAAAACATCAAGTCAGAACTTTAAAAGCCAATTCCCTGACCGGGAATCGAACCCGGGCCGCGGCGGTGAGAGCGCCGAATCCTAGCCACTAGACCATCAGGGACACAGTTGTGCATATTATGTCCTCCAATCAGATCGAAAACATTCAGCACATCGAATAATTGGCGTAAATAAAAACATCAAGCCAGAACTTTAAATGACATTTCCCTGACCGGGAATCGAACCCGGGCCGCGGCAGTGAAAGCGCCGAATCCTAGCCACTAGACCACCAGGGACACATTCATGCTAATTAAGTCGTAATATCGGATCGAAAATATTCAGGACATGGAAAATATTGCTTGAATGAAAAGGCTAAACCAGGTTTCCCTGTCTACTAAGAGCATCAAACAATAACTACTTAACAGTGGGGGACAAGTTGATGCACATCACATCATTGAAATGTTGCAACTGACAACACAAGCATAAACTAAGGGTAACTTCAAATGCCATTTCCCTGACCGGGAATCGAACCCGGGCCGCGGCGGTGAGAGCGCCGAATCCTAGCCACTAGACCATCAGGGACACAGTTGTGCATATTATGTCCTCCAATCAGATCGAAAACATTCAGCACATCGAATAATAGGCTTAAATTAAAACATCAAGTCAGAACTTTAAAAGCCAATTCCCTGACCGGGAATCGAACCCGGGCCGCGGCGGTGAGAGCGCCGAATCCTAGCCACTAGACCATCAGGGACACAGTTGTGCATATTATGTCCTCCAATCAGATCGAAAACATTCAGCACATCGAATAATTGGCGTAAATAAAAACATCAAGCCAGAACTTTAAATGACATTTCCCTGACCGGGAATCGAACCCGGGCCGCGGCGGTGAAAGCGCCGAATCCTAGCCACTAGATCACCAGGGACACATTCATGCTAATTAAGTCGTAATATCGGATCGAAAATATTCAGGACATGGAAAATATTGCTTGAATGAAAAGGCTAAACCAGGTTTCCCTGTCTACTAAGAGCATCAAACAATAACTACTTAACAGTGGGGGACAAGTTGATGCACATCACATCATTGAAATGTTGCAACGGACAACACAAGCATCAACTAAGGGTAACTTCAAATGCCATTTCCCTGACCGGGAATCGAACCTGGGCCGCATTATGTCCTCCAATCAGATCGAAAACATTCAGCACATCGAATAATTGGCGTAAATAAAAACATCAAGCCAGAACTTTAAATGACATTTCCCTGACCGGGAATCGAACCCGGGCCGCGGCGGTGAGAGCGCCGAATCCTAGCCACTAGACCATCAGGGACACAGTTGTGCATATTATGTCCTCCAATCAGATCGAAAACATTCAGCACATCGAATAATTGGCGTAAATAAAAACATCAAGCCAGAACTTTAAATGACATTTCCCTGACCGGGAATCGAACCCGGGCCGCGGCGGTGAAAGCGCCGAATCCTAGCCACTAGATCACCAGGGACACATTCATGCTAATTAAGTCGTAATATCGGATCGAAAATATTCAGGACATGGAAAATATTGCTTGAATGAAAAGGCTAAACCAGGTTTCCCTGTCTACTAAGAGCATCAAACAATAACTACTTAACAGTGGGGGACAAGTTGATGCACATCACATCATTGAAATGTTGCAACGGACAACACAAGCATCAACTAAGGGTAACTTCAAATGCCATTTCCCTGACCGGGAATCGAACCCGGGCCGCGGCGGTGAGAGCGCCGAATCCTAGCCACTAGACCATCAGGGACACAGTTGTGTATATTATGTCCTCCAATCAGATCGAAAACATTCAGCCCATCGAATAATTGGCTTAAATTAAAACATCAAGTCAGAACTTTAAAAGCCAATTCCCTGACCGGGAATCGAACCCGGGCCGCGGCGGTGAGAGCGCCGAATCCTAGCCACTAGACCATCAGGGACACAGTTGTGCATATTATGTCCTCCAATCAGATCGAAAACATTCAGCACATCGAATAATAGGCTTAAATTAAAACATCAAGTCAGAACTTTAAAAGCCAATTCCCTGACCGGGAATCGAACCCGGGCCGTGGCGGTGAGAGCGCCGAATCCTAGCCACTAGACCATCAGGGACACAGTTGTGCATATTATGTCCTCCAATCAGATCGAAAACATTCAGCACATCGAATAATTGGCGTAAATAAAAACATCAAGCCAGAACTTTAAAAGCCAATTCCCTGACCGGGAATCGAACCCGGGCCGCGGCGGTGAGAGCGCCGAATCCTAGCCACTAGACCATCAGGGACACAGTTGTGCATATTATGTCCTCCAATCAGATCGAAAACATTCAGCACATCGAATAATAGGCTTAAATTAAAACATC